>NW_027526295.1:175074189-175247048 GCF_048455015.1 Haemaphysalis longicornis
TCTCAAAGCTTTACGTATTTTAGAGAAACTTTTTAGTCCAGTCGTTCAATATCTGCCGTCTAGTTTCTTCCTCAAATAGATTGCACCCCACTGCAAAAGTACGAAATGAAAGGTGGAAAAAAAAAAATAGTCACCTAATCCACCTTCCCACATTACTGGGTTTTCTATCAGCAAGAAACTATTCCAGCACTGCCTACCCAAACTGCTTAGGTGAAACAATTTTTTGGTGATGCACTAAAGTTGTTGCACTGCACGTGAAAAACTAGTAAGCTTTGTAGGCCGGAGGCTGAAATACTAATGATAACCTTCAATTACCGTATTAGTGTTTTCCTTGCTACTCACTCAAAGTGGCAGAAGCAAAAGCTCTAAACGCACTTTTGCTAATTCCACGCACGTAGAACTGTAAAAAGTAGGAAAAAAAACAAGGCCATATACAAAAACTGCTTGCCCAAAGCAACCCGCGTTAAAGTTTGAATTTGGGCTAGTTGGTTACATGGCATGCCGGTGAAACAGCACAGGGACGGGGACAAAAAAAAAAAAAAAAAGAGAGCACTTGTGTCCTTTTTTTTTGTCCCCATTCTTGTGCTGCTAGCCCCGACATGTCCGTATAAAACATGTTGAGGAAAGCTTTAGATGACAAAAGCATATAATACCTGCTTCCCTCACTCCGATTTGTAAGACTCACAATGGACCTGCTTCCAATAGCGGAACAGCCATCGCTGAAGCATGATGCAACAGAAAAACTCGAGATGTGCCCCTCAAATTCAAACAATGCCAACTTGGGTTTTGAAAGACACCCCGCGGGGGCACTCATGCCCTCTCGCAGCAACCTCCCCTGCATCTCATTATTGGATTAGCCCTAGGTCGTTCACGAAGATGTGTTCTACTTGGCAGGTCTAACGGCCGGCAGGCTTGATCCAGGCAAAGGCACCGAGGCCGCCTGAAGAAGAGGGGCCCTGCAAATCTCAGGTGCACAACCAATTTGCCCATATTTTCACCCGGCTGTCCCCCTATTCGTGCTGAAAGCATCATTGGAACACGTGTCAAAGTGTACGTTCCTTATGACAAAATGGGGTTAAAAATCCTGCTCCTCACCTCACTTTATGTCTCCCTTGCAAGGACAGGAATTACGGTTATGCCATGCCCGCAAATGAGGCACAAAATAAAACATCAGAACTCTACACAAATATACCACAACCCTCCCTTACCGAAACCAGGGCATGTAATGCCTCCAGCACTGCCGTTCTCGTTGCTGCTGGTTGGTTTTCTTACCCCCTTGATCCTGCCAATCGCTCACAAACTTCTCCTGCGCCCATCTGAACTGCTACTGGAAAGAGGTCCACTGATCTGTAGGGAAGCTCTCCTGTTACTCTGTGTGCTACTCTTGAAACATGCACATGACGCCTGACGAATCAGCTGTTGGCTTAATCCGCAATAAGTTTGAAAACCATGCAATCAGCTTTAGATTCCACTTGTGTGGGTTATGTGACATGTTATGAGACTTGTATAACCTGCTAAATGTGCGCATGGAAGTAATGCAAATCGCAAGGATTCTGAATAATGCCATCGCTACTGTGAAAAAAAGAAGCACCAGCTTTTAATTCTAACAGTTTGAGGGTGGGTTTGCTTGCGAGCAGAAGAGCTTCTTTCTCACTTAGAAGAATGCTGAAAGAGTACTCACTACTGCCTACTGAAAGATAGGGGAAAGTGCCCATTAACATCACACTCAATTCTCCTGCTGTTATCCTCTGCTAGTGCTTAAAAAAGAAAAAAAAAAATGTGTATACTGTGCTTACTATGTATACTGTGCATGTGAAATATTGCATACCTTACCGTGTGAATCAGTTTAGCACATAATAAAATACAAGGTCTCGCACCTTGGCGGTACTACAAACCCATCAGGAATTGAAATTAAAGAATGCAGAACGACAAGACATTTCAAAACACTTCACAGCAGAGTGATGACGAGTTTTCAAAATCAAGATTAGGGAGCAAATGTGCTGGCCTTCGGCTTAAATACCTTAAATCAGGTTAAATATTTTATAAGCAAGCAAACTGAAGAGAAGTAACTTGTATGGGAAATGCTCAACCAACCCAGCCCTGCAGGCCCCCAGCCACTACTGCGAATGATCTTAGAATAGCACAGCAAAGAGCTGCAAAGCCTATTGTGTACAAGCGAAAGTTTAACCAAGTTCCTCCAGCAAGCTTTTCAGTTACGTTTTTCTTAGTGAACCTTGTTTCTTGTGGTGCTTAGCTATGCCGTAATACAGGAGAAAGCTCATTAGAGCTGAATTCCCGAGAGAAATTTGTCATAATCAAGGCCTTACGAGCATGCCAGAACCAAGCTACCACCCAAAATGAATCAAGGGGGCCAGCAATAACAGGCTGCACCCTCACTGTTCGTTTCCGGAATGTTAGCAGAACGACTCAACAAGGACAAAGTAGGTCCACCAGCCTGGTAAAAGCCGGACATTTACCTAAGAGTGTATGCAACAGAATGACAAAAAGTGGCACTAAGCTGTCAGAATGCAGTGATCAATCTGGTTTGGGAGCATGCCTCCCGGCTGCCTCTGAATACTCCCACTCGAGTGACCACACCACAGGTCTCAATTACGAGATGACATCAAAAGCTCAGGGACCCCAGCGTTAGCAACTCTCACTGCAAAACTGGCAGAAAATGTTTAATGTGGATGTGCAGCTAAGCTGGCCTAAAGTGACTGAAACGATGCAGAAGGCTACAGGTAGCACAGCTTGACAGTCATGACTTCCCCCGATGAACCAACAAAGAGCAGGATATCTTACAATTCAGTGAGTAAGAATGAGAATAAATGAAAGCAGTGACAACATCCATTAACACCACTAGGATCCTCGCTCAAGCAAGCATCGAAGGAAAAAATGCCACTGGCTGGAAAATCAGTTTGATACGGACAAAATAACCGGCCGTTCTTGGTCTGCTGGCAGGGCAGCCCATGACTAGGCCGACACTGCACCACAACTTTATGGGAAGCAACGGTGGGGGAGGGGGGAAGCGCGCACAGCAACTACGATCTTCGGGCAGTTCACTAAGCTGTATGTGTGAGGACAAAGGCAGTGCCAGCAACAGTCGTCACCACAGAGAGCGGGGCCTGTGGACGCAGCAGCAGAGACGGTGGGTGTCCTACCTCCCGCACGCGCTGGTCAGCGACCATCTGAGCCCTGCGCTGCTCCATCTCTTGGAGCAGCTGCTTCTCCATGTTGTGGCGGGCCTCTTCGACGCGCCGACGCACCTCCGTCTCCATCGCCTCCCGCCGCCGTTCCATCTCCTCGGCCACCCGGGTGGCCACGGCCTCTTCGATGCGCCGGTGCATCTCTTCCTCTGACCGCTTCAGGGAGTCGGGGTCGCGCTGACGCCTGCGGGGCACCCGCACGGTCATGCATCGACAGGTGCGGGGGCAAGGGTTCAACCGCTTTCCGATTTTACTTTCAAGAGCCACATACTAGAACTCTTTCAAGACTGGTCAACGTGCAAGCCACGCCACCCAGTTCTGATTGTGCAACAGTACCAAGAAATCTCGTTTTCATGATCGTCAACTTCATAGTGAAGTCGTTCATGCAGCCATGATCAAGCTGCATTATCACACCCCTCCCTGTGAACCCACACTGAAGATTAGGTTGACTGCAAAATAATGATTTAGGCACTGTGAGCTCGACTCTTAATGCAACAGCCTTACAGACCCGTTCAGGGAAAACCTGGCATCGGCGTCGCCAGCATGTTTACGGTGGTACCAAAAATCCCACTGGCCGAGACAACAACATTCACACTAACAATTCCCATCTCGATGGCTGCAATGCCTAGGCTATCGAGAACTTTCACAGAGTTGATTTTTTACTTAACTCGAACCCGACCATACAAAAACCAGATGCCTACTCACAAAAGGCCAAAAAAAGCGGACGTTATTTTACTATCAAACATGACACGCAAGCAACTTTCACACACAAGTATAACAAGAATTTTTTTAAAACAAGACAACATAGCCAAGTCTATGCAGCCTGGCCTGCCCTGTTCACTCACAGGGATTCTTAGCCTACACCATGGCTGCCAGCCAATACAATTCACATTGAGGAGACCATTGACACGACAATTTTGTTTCAACCAGGTTACACCTTGTATGTACGTATGTTTGTGGTTTATTGGCGCAAGGGTTTCTAAGACCAAAGAGCGCCAGAACTACGTTATGTGGTCTTTCAATAGTCATGTTTGTGCTTAAAATATGTATGAAATGAGTACGATACATCTTAAAATACTGTATATATGGGTGTAGAGGGCCCGTCCACTAAAGCATGAAGATGTTCATAATAGTGGCTGAAATGGATTATGGGTGCAACGTGATGCACCTCGAGCCAAAGAGCATGCGACGAGAGTGGGCCTCCCGTGCGGACAAAGGGAGCATGAGGGCCTCACTCACTGCTCGTAGGCTCTGAGGTCACGCACTGTACGAGACGAGTTTTAAAAACTTGATGTCTGCAAGATAACTTAAAAGACTTTTGTTTGTAAACATAGGTTCATCTCCTAAAAACAGTGAAGGATGTAGTGGAATGTTGTAGGTATATATTTTCGGGAAATGCCGTTTTCTGGCTTCATTGCAGAATGTGCACTCAATTAATACATGGAGGACGGTGAGCCGTTCCCCACACTTGTTACAAACAGGTGGGAGTGTTCCATTCAAAAGATATGCGTGTGTAGCGTAAGTGTGGCCTATTCGCAGTCTGCAAATGGATACCTCAATGAATCTGTTTTGTTTTTCTGTTGTGTATCTTCCTAGGTTTGGTTTTACTGAGTGGAGCTTGTTGTCTGTGTGTGTGTCCCACATGTGCTGCCAGCATTTACGGATTCCCCTCCGGATTACTGGTTTCAGATCGAGGTGAGGGACCTGCGCTACATCAACACCACTACGTAGGGCCGCCAAAGTGGCGTTCTGGTCAGCAATTTCATTGCCCAGAATGCCACTGCGTCCAGGGATCCAGCAAACAAGTATTTTTAGCTTTGACTTATAGGCAGTTATAAAAGCTTTAAAAAGGCGGTTTAGAATAACGTTTTTTGTGGGCTTAAAGGAATCCAATGCAGTTACTACGCTTAGGGAGTCTGTGTAGATGACTGATTGTTGTATTTTGTTCTGTGTAATGTGTTCCACTGTGATTAGAATACCATAGGCTTCTGCTGTAAAGATGCTACAATTTCTGTTCAATGTCCTTGTGCTGGCAAAGTCCGGGCCATGTGCAGCACAGGACACAGAAGAAGAAGACTTGGAAACATCTGTTGAAAAAAAGGCGCATGGATATCTGTGTTGTAAACTTAAGAAATGCTGTAAAATCAATTCGCGGGGTGCACGACGCTTGTCAATTTGTTTAAAGGATGTGTCACAATGAATAGTTGATGTCCCAAGGTGGGACTATATCGGCGACACAGGTTTTTATGCCATCATCTAAAGACACCCCTATCTGCTCTGCAAGGCCTTTGACACGCAAGGCTACAGGGGCAGGGATCGACGGGCGCGCTAAATACAAATGGGCGGATGAGATGTCATTCACAATAGAATTGCATGGGTGATTCGTCATAGACATTGTCCTAATAGCATAGAGGAGTGCTGTATAAGCACGCTGGTGCTCTAGGCACCAGTGGTCGCATTCTACATAAAGACTCTGGATTGGACTTGTCCTGAAGGCTCCAGAGGCAAGGCGAAGGCCCAAATGCAGTACTGGGTCCAACATTTTTAAGGCAGTTTTAGACGCGGACCCGTATGTTACACTTCCATAGTCTATACGTGACCTAACTAAACTCACAAAGAGACGTAGAAGGCAGTCTTTATCAGCACCATAAGACTGATGTGACAACACTTTTAAAATGTTAATGGTTTTTAGGCATTTTTGTTTGAGTTTCTTTAAGTGCTGTACGTACGTTAGTTTTCCGTCAAGTACAACACCTAAAAACTTGTGTTCTTTCTTGACAGCAATCCGTTCTCCGTTCAGTGTGACATCGGGTTCTCGACGAATTCCACGCTGTCTTGTGAATAACACACATGTACTTTTGTGAGGATTCAATTTAAAACCATTTTCTTCCGTCCATTTTGCAAGCCTGTTCACACCTAACTGTATCTGCCTTTCACATATGGACTGATTGCATGGCCTAAAGCTTATTTGGACGTCGTCAACATACATTGAGTAGGAGATTGAGGGTGGCAACGATTTCCCAAGTGAATTCATTTTAATTATAAACAGAGTACAGCTTAATACTCCACCCTGGGGAACCCCATTTTATTGTATGTATGTTCTTGATACCACTGTCCCTACTCTTACCCTAAATGTCCACTCCGACAAATAACTTTCAATAGTGTTTAGCATATGTCCAGACACACCGAATGCCTTGAGATCAAGCAGTATGCTGTAACGCCAAGTTGTATCGTATGCTTTTTCTAAGTCAAAGAAAACAGAAAGACAGTGCTGTTTGTGGATAAAAGCATCTTTGACATACGACTCAAAGGCAACTAGCTGGTCAGTTGTGCTTCGACCTGATCGGAAACCAGCCTGACAACTGTCCAGGATGCCGTTATATTCAAGAAAACAGATTAGCCTCTTATTTGCCATTTTTTCAAAAACCTTTCCTAAGCAACTTGTCAGAGCTATTGGTCGGTAACTGGCAGGTAGTCAGGCATCTTTCCCCTGTTTTAATACGGCAACTACAAATGCTTCTCTCCAAGCTCTCGGAAAGTATCCCGCCGCCCATATTTTGTTGAACAAGTGCAAGAGTGTTCGGAGAGTTTCTGGGTGCAGATGTTGTATCATTGTGTATGATATACTATCTGCCCCAGGCGCTGAAGCCTTACATGTTCCCAAGGCGACCAAAAGCTCTGTTATGGAAAATTCCGTGTTGTATGGTTCGTCAGATCTTTTGTTATCACGAATCGGTTTCTTCTCCATAGATGTTTTGTGTCGTAAGAAAGCATTCGTGTAATGAGCAGAACTCAATACATATGAAAAGTACTTCGCAAGTGTGTTTGCCTGGTCCTCTAGGGTATCGCCTGTACTGTTGACCAAAGGTAGGGTGTGTGTTTTCCGTCCATTAAACTTTTTAATTCTGTTCCATACTATGCCTGCATCTGTGTACGAGTTGATAGAAGTCACGAAAGAGCGCCAGCTATCTCTTTTTGCTTGCTGGCGAATGCGTCTTCCTTGTGCTTTTGCACGTTTGAAGGAAATCAAGTTTTGCGTAGTGGGGTACCTGCGAAGGACACCCCACACCTTATTTTGAGCCTGCCGTGCAAGCCTACACTCTTCATTCCACCACGGCCTCCTAGTGTTAGGTGTGGCACCAGATGTTTGCGGAATTGAGCCCTCGGCAGCATGAAGAATGTGTGCAGTCACCAGTTCACAGGCTTCGTCAATGCCCAAATAGCTTAAGGACGTGTATGAAAGCTGAGATAATTGTTTAAATTTTAACCAATCAGCACCAGATTCCTTAAACTTTTTATGGCAGATGGAACTGTTACGGGCTTTATCAATGCCTTTCAAGATGACAGGGAAGTGGTCGCTCCCATAGGGGTTGTCGTCCACTTCCCATTCAACAGCCGGAAAGAGGACAGAAGAGCCGATCGCCAAGTCTATGTGTGAGTATGTATTGTGTGTAGTGTTGTAGTATGTCGGCTCTTTTTTGTTAAAGAGACAAGCTCCGGATGAGAAGAGGAATTTTTCTATCAAGCGGCCCCGGGAATCTGTGCGTTCAGATCCCCATAGTGGGCTGTGTGCATTCAGGTCACCTACGAGTAGGAACGGTTCCGGCAGCTCATCTATGAGAGACTCAAATTCAGAGCTAGATAAACGATATTCAGGGGGAATGTATAGTGAGCAAATTGTTGTTAATCTGTTAAAAATAATTGCCCGGATTGCAACCGCTTCTAGGGCGGTACGCAATTGAAGAGATTGGCAAGGGATAGATTTTTGCGTAACTATAGCTACGCCACCAGAGCAGTGCGTGCAGCTATCTCTGTCTCTCCTAAATACTGAGTATTGGTTCAGGAAATTGGTGTGCTTAGGTTTCAAGTGTGTCTCCTGTAAACATAGGATGGCTGATTGCGTTTTGTGTAGGATTTCATATATATCATCTAGGTTTTTAATAAGGCCCCGGCAGTTCCACTGTGTAATTATTTGTGCTACCATAAATGTTTAGGGAGGAGATTTTACCTGGTGTAGATGAGGACTCGGGCTGGATGTATACTATCTATCAGTTCTGACTTGGGCCTGTGACACGGGTGGCTGGTGGCTTTTTGCCTCGCCCCGCCATGGTGCGCTGTTCTCTTTCCGCCTTTTGCACTGGCAGAGACGGTGTTACCTCCATGTCATCATCTGAGTGGTGTGACAGTGACGAGATGAAGTCCTTGCGGGCTCCACCTCGGGATATGTTTGAAGTGGAGGCAGGAGCCCCTGCCGTCCCCGACTGTTTGTTGGACACAGAAGTGGTCGTGGGACCGACCACATCTACGTCCATGGCCGCCTGCAGTCTGGCAGCCGGAAGAGGAGGATTGACAGCAGAGCCGTCACTCCTCACACTTGCAGCTAACACAACACTTGCGGGCGCCACAGGTGTCGTGTCAGATGGTTGGGCTGCCTTGGGCAGCACCTGGGGGGGCTGGGACGGCACCAAGTCTGCTTCGCAGTACTGGGTGGCCGCCGTGACTAGACGCCGCTCCGCCCCCCGGCGAGCTGCATCGGCATACCTTTGCGAAAACATTGAGTGTTTCTGTCGTGCTTCTTGATAGGTAATGTTCTGGGTGACCTTCATGTTTATGATTTCTTTCTCGGCTTTGAATTTAGCACATGACCGAGAGTATGCAGCGTGGGGTTGTTCACAGTTGGCACATTTCAATACGTTAGAAGCACAGTTCTCTGAAGGGTCATGATGTCCTGCGCACTTGGCACATGTCAGTTTTCCGCGGCAGGTGGTAGTACTGTGCCCATACCGCTGGCACTTGAAGCAGCGGCGTGGGTTGGGTATGTAAGGTCGTACGTTGCAATGAAGGAAGCCTGCAGTGACAGACTCCGGTAGGACACTTCGGTCAAAAGTTAGGATCACATGTTTCGTTTTTACTTCTTTGCCATTGCGTCTGATCATTATTTTTCTTACCGCAGTAACGCCCTGGTCACGCATGCCCTCGAGGAGGTCAGACTCACTTTCATTGAGCAGGTCCATCTCAGATATGACGCCCTGCGAGCTGTTAAGGCTCCGGTGTGGCGTTACAGCTACTTCAAGGCCAAGTAGGTCGGTCTGGTTCAAGAGACTATCAGGTTGTTTTTTAGTAGATAGTTCTACAAGCACGTCCCCTGATGTCAGCTTCTTTGCCTTGTAGTTCGCGCCAACTACACTCTCAATGAACTTGGCAATTAAGAATACCGACTTGCAGGTAACTGGAGATTCCTTGTTCTTAGATTGTATCACTAAGAAGCGAGGAAAGTTGTCCGGGGTGTTAAATTTCATGTTGGGCAGAGGTTTGAAAATTACATCGGTGCGGGCCCTTTTTGGGGCCCGATCATTTGGAAGAGAGGATTTCGAAAGTACCATGCGGCATAGTATAAAGCAGGGAACTGGGGTACTTTCTTCTTTGACGTTACCCTGATGGTCAAAGAGGTCCCGGAGCTCCCAGCCTGATAGACAGACAAAGAGCCCATCGGCCGGAGCTTGACCAGGGCTCCGACGGCCACCGTTCACGGCTTCTAACCCTTCACCTTTCAACTTCTCGCCACGGTAGGTAACAGCTTAAGTATGGGGGGGCGCGGGGTACGCGGTGTCGCCACTCACCGTCACCAAGATTACTCAAGGTGCCCCGTGCGGGGAACAGGTTGCACCTTCTGTGCCTCACTATATATATCAGTCATGGGCACGTTACCGAAAAAAAGTAACAGTGTTACAGTTACAGTTACCTAAACCAAAAAAGTAACTCTGTTACAGTTACAGTTACGAATTTTCCAAAAGTAACTAGTTACAGTTACTGCAAAAAAGTAACGTCGTTACTTTTCCGTTACTGTATAAAACTAAGTAATAGCTAAAAAGATTTGGCTTATTTAATAGAAACGCACCAAGGCATGCGGGTAGTAAAACTTACACGTAGTAAATAAAGCCTACACGAGGGGAACCTAAAATGATCCAAACCAACAATCGCTGTGTGTACGCCTCATATTTTGTATTACGGAAGTTTTCTATTCATCATGAGAAACTTTATTTTTGGGTTGCTGCACTCTCACTGCAAGAAATTTATTTGCAAACATCATTGTAGCATAGAATTAGTTGTTTTTCAAAGTTGGAATCAGAGAGGCCGAACTTATACTATACCGAGCTGGAGGACAACACAGCCGAAACAGTCTTTCAATGTCAATTTAATTTATTTTCGCCTACAATGCCGTCGCTTGACCACCCCGCGTAGTGAGAGAGAATGGGAAAACGGGGGCGGAGGTGGCGGATCGACGGAAGGCCCTTGGAGGAACATCGGTTCCTCCAAGGAACATCGGTTCCTTCAAAAACACCTCGACAACATCGGTTGTCGAGGTGTTTTTGAAAGATACTAAAAAAAGCGCTTCGTTAACTTTTTATTTCGTACTTGTGGTCGGAGACGGAGACTAATTTCAGCCATTGCCGAAGCGACGTTTGTCCGTGCGCCCTCGGAGTCGTTCTCCCGCCCCATTCCCCACCCATCCCCATACCCGGAATGAGACAAGATATTTCCAAAGGGAATAGAAACTCAAATAAAAGCATTAATGTCCCCCCCCCTCCCCCCCTGCATTCACAAAGGCGGATTTTGCCGTCACGGCGACCGGAAAAAACTGCTCTCACAATCCCAGCCTTCCACAGCAATCATGTCGCCGATCCCACCAGGAATCCCTCCCTTCGTTTGCTTTGAGGCCTAGGCCGAACGAAGCTCGCCCAAGTATTCCTTGCACCCAACATTCAAAAGCAGATGTAGCTACTGTTTTCGTTTCGGCCACAGCCCTCGAAACGAAGTCGCGAGGCTTTCCAAGAACATTTCTTCGTGAAGTGGCAGTGTGGTCAGACGTCTGCCGGCCAAGATGCTGCCTGGTGTGAGCGCACTCGGGGGCCACCATCGGTTCGGTCGTCGTATGTGTGGAAGGGCATGAAATTTATTACTTCCTCAATCTCGCTCGAGCACTTGGTACAGCTCGATGAAGCCTCTAGATCAGGGGTCCCAAATACGGTCATGGGTCTCTAAAGCGCACAATGGTCGCAAGCATCTGCGACTTGTGAATCGAACACTCTACAGTGCGAACAGGGCTGGACGAGCGCGAGGCCGCCGAGAGACTCCCCGCGGCGCTTTATGACCGCGCAAACGGGGCTGCACGTCGCTAATGAGAAAGCGACGCCCTGACGGGAGTTTTCCAGGCTTCGGCGAAAGTGCAAAGGTTTCAGTGCGTTGTGCGGCGTTTGTGGGTGTTTGTTTTCCTGTTCGCCTTTGTGTCAAACACTTTTACTGCACTCCAGATGTGGTGAAAATGGTGCACCCGCGCGTCGGACTATAGGTTGTGGCGCGTCAACATGCATCAACGTGCCCTTGGCGCGTGTCGCAGCGTTATTTATGGCCTGGGTGAGAGCGATGTCGCGCTGCTGAGGAAAATACTGCAGCTTAGACTTAGAAACTTCGGGCCCTTAGTAGACCGCGTGAGACACCACGCACACGTGCACGCCTAAACATTTCTAGTCCAGATGTTTTTCACCCATGAGAAGGGAGTGCACTGGCATAGATGAAGTAGACGAAGGTTCTGCGGAAGAAAGGCCGAAAAGTGAAACGCGCAAACTGTGCATCGGTCGTTAATGAGTGTTGCTGTTGGATAAAAATAAAATAACTGTAACGATATTTCCCGTTACAGTTACTCCACAAAAAAGTAACAGTGTTACAGTTACAAGTTCCTCTAACTTAAAGGGACCCTGCAACACTTGCCATGGACTACTAGTACTGTATTTTGGGATAAAGTCTATTGTCCCAGAAATCTCCTCCCGCAAGAATTATGAAAATCCGTTCACAATTAACGAAACTACCCGCGATGAGAAATCGCGCATAATCGTTCCCTCTCAACTCGAGCGCGGACAAGGCGACGAAAGCTGCGCGCTCTCTCCCGGAGAGGGGGGCGGCTCGCGGCGTTCTCTTCGGCGGCCTTCGATATATCACATGCCGGGTAGTTTTTTCCTTTTCTCTGCAACGCGGAGGGGCCTATTTCCGGTCTGGTGCCACAAAAAAGCAGGCATGGGTGCCTGCTCGCAAGTGCGCGCTCGGGCTGGTAGGGCGTTTTTGAAGCAATAAACGTAGTCGAGTGGTCCCGTTGAAAGGGAAGTATTGAGCTCATCACTCAAACTCCGCGCGCACTCAAAACACAAAATAAACGGCAAAACTGTGCCTACAGGTTCAGGCATAGAAGAGGTTCGTACACAGCGATGACGACGACGGAAATGGGAGAATCTAGCCGCGAAGTTGACCAGTGACAGCCGATCGGGCAGCCATGGCCTATGTGACGTCCCTTAGGCCATGCATAATGATGACAACTGAAGAAAGAGCGGTTTGTTTTTCCGCGTCTTTCACATCGATTTGCGCGCTCACCGCTTCACGTGCACGTGTAATATTTGGCTCAGGTATTCCTGACAGTGTAATCTAAACGTCGTGCAGGTTTACTTGTACTGCTCAAAGAGTGTTGCAGGGTCCCTTTAAAAGTAACTAGTTACAGTTACAAGTTACTGAAAAAAGTAACTAGTTACCGGTAACGCGTTACTAGTAACTAGTTACTGCCCAAGACTGATATATATACACTTGTCCAACCAGAAACAACGGGACCATATAGCTTGAAGAGCTGGCTGTTATATTCACTGCTGCCTTCGCTACGATTCCCAGCACAGAAGGAAAACAGCAGCCAAGAACAGGTCCTGTCCACCCATGTGCTGAGATTTTCAGTGCACGTTAAAGATTACCAGGTGGTCAAAATTAATGCGGAACCCTCCACTACAGCACACTTCATAACTTCAGTGTTAAAAACCTCAAAAGTTGAATTTTGGTCCTGTACCCAAAAATTAAAGCCATTCCACTCAATGTGAAAGCCGTCGGAAGTGCAGAGCAATGATTCGCCATAACGGGCTGTAGCGCCATTATCCGCTCACAGCTACCACCCGATGCAATTCAAATTTCCCGTCTTCGCACATGCCGGCATCGCACTGCCACTTTTTTTTTTGCTTACTATCATAAAAACCAACCCAACAAGCGTTACGAACTAAATGAACGTGGGTGCTGCCGGTTAGTTACATATATTTAGCCTCAAATGTACCTGCAATTTTCTCTGCACTAAACAACGGGGAGATGTATGACAAGTGCCAGCGGTTCACAAGTTTCGAACGCTTATGACTATATAAACCGCTTGGCTTTCGAAGCCTCTGAGTTACGGCGCGACGACAGCAGCTACAACGGAACGCCGACTCTACTTGGGTCCAGCGAGCGAGCTACGACGACAAGGCGCGGTCCTAAAGTGCTCTGCACTCAAATGGCAAGCAACAGATCCTGAAAGTAGTGCTGTCGCTAATTAAATCTGGTAAAACTCAGTAGGGCACATCTTTTGAGTCAGGGCAGCACATCAGACTCTGATCTTGTTTCAGCCAAAAAAAGGCCCCACTCAAGAGGTCATTAGGCCAGAATTTTACATCAGCCCAGCATCAGTGGCCAGCCAACAAGAAATAACAATATATTAGACAAGCTTGCAAGTGAAGCTGCAGCACTGTGAGAGGTGACAAAACCAGTAACAAGATCCCCTTAGAAATGGCGCCAAGCTACTTTCAAGTCCGCCAAGTGTACTGTCGTAAAATTGTTAACAGGCCATATAAAGTCCCAACTCCACCCCTACCAGGCAATTAAGGCTGTCTGGCATCAAGGCTGCACAAAAGGTCGTCAAGTTAACAAGGAATTTGTATGACGCGAGCTATAGTATTACATGGGCAAAGTTACAAAACAGGCACTGCTCCCTATTACGCACAACTTTCCAATCATTAGCTTCTGCATAGCTTCATCTAAATTAACCTATTTTGCAGGTTATTCAGACAATATGTTGTCACACTTTGCTGGTGTAAGTTTCAACTAACGGCTGTTACTGCAAGTCCTCACATAGCTGCAAGTCCAAAACAGCCTGTCCAAAATAGTGTCACACACACACAGGCTGTTTTTATAGAGACCTAAATAAAATACTTAGGAATAAAGCATGAATTTACTCATTGTAATTTAATGCGTTGCAGGTACATCAATTACTTGGAATACACATTTTTATGTAAAATTTGTGGAGGAGATCACATCATCCAAATAGGAGTCGAAACCAAACAGTTCTTCTACAGAACTTTTGTTTTTCACACAACACTTTGTTATTCTCAGGTGTTTTATTTCATTAAATCCCCCAAGCATGAACAGTATTTTTAATACATCGTCAATAACCTAAACTAAGTTGTTATTTATCACTCTATATCGCAGGTGGCCACTTCCCATCCCTATCATACCCATACAGTGCATCGCGACTCCTGGACAGTTCCCAACGATAGAGAACGTTGCGCTGAGAACGGTGCTACTACTGGATGAGTAGTACCTGAATTTGGCTCGTCAATGTTTTGCTTTCACGTTGGGATCAGAACAGTGATCACAGACGGACTGCGAATGCACCTGCCCTGTTCTGTTCATACCCTCGGCTCGACGCCGTGCAAAACAACGCACGTTTATCAACCTGAACAAACCATTCGAAGCGATGAGTGCTAACTGTAAAGTGACTGATGGTCATTACATAACTTATACATCACTAAGTCTGCAACAACTGGTTAGTGGAACGATATGAACAAATGTGTCGTTGCACAGCTGCTGCTGTTTTTTAACATGTACTCTACTGTAGTACAGATTGAAAGAAACATTTTCAAATCTTCAACTTCAGCTTTTCTCGGTTTGTGTACGCACTTGCCTTGTGTACAGCGCGCAGGCACAGCACTTCGGAGCAAACCAGCAACAGCTGACAGTACTTACTACGCTCAAAGCATGATGCCACACGCACTCTTGCATGCCTCGTTGTTCAGAGCACACAGGTACTATCAAAATACGTTCAAATATGAACAACGGACCACCCTAGCAACAGGCTGTGAATGCACAGTAGAAATAAGCTACAAGAGTTTCTGTCCAACTTTGGTACGTAAAGTGTGTGGGCACTTTGGCTTGGGCCTCTGCCGTGTTCTGCATCTGTCCATGCTACTGAGATCTTCACCACCGACACAAGACAAGAGAGCAGCTTTGCTTGCAACAGGCAAACTCGTGAACATTCCAGGGGGTTTCTGCCAGGACATCGTCACGAAATTGAAAAAAATAATGTAATAAAATAGGGATGCATGCTGCTTTCTTTGATTTGATTGTAGGGTTTAACGCGCCGACGCAACGGAGGCGATGAGGCGCGCCGTAGTGGAGGGCTCCGGATTAATTTTGACCACCTGGGGATCTTTAACGTGCGCCGAAATGTCGTGCACACGGGTGTTTTTGCTTTTCGCCTCCATCAGAAAAGCGGCCGCCGCGGCCGGGAATCGAACCCGCGACCTCGTGCTCAGCAGCGCAACGCCTTAGCCACTGAGCCACCGCGGCGGGTCGCATGCTGCTTTCTTTTGATTAGGTAACGACAGAGGGAACAGGCACTAAATGCAGCGGTGGCCCAAATCAAAATGCACACATGCCGGACTATTCTTTCCATACCATGCTTGCACACAAACTCTCATAACTTATGCCCCTGTCGCACGGGCGATTTCAGTCCGGATTGAAGCGAAGCGCGATTGACTTTTGAACGCGCTCGATGCATTGCCGCTGCTACACAGCACATTTCAATTCCGACTGAGAAGTTGCACCGGTTGCACTCACGTGCACCAGATGGCACCAAAAATGTACTTTGCAGCCAGAATCTGGTAACTTTGCGTGGCCGTAGGTACACGTAACTACATAAATGTTATTGCCCGCTTATATGGGTCAAGTTATTTGATAAAATTTGTGGTATTCGCTAAAGTGGTCAACTTCTGTGCCATTAGCCAGCGGAGACGAAAGTATCGCCGCTTTCATCCGATCGCGCTTGGAAACCTCAATGGCATTTAAAGGGAAACCAGGATTGAGTTTGAGGGGCATCAGGCTTGATTGCGATTGAAACTGCCGTATAGCAATGGCCGATACGGATTGAGCTCAATCCATATTGCCTCAATCACGATTGAACGTGCCCACGTGACAGGGTTATTATTCCTACTGAACATACGCAGCCTGTTGCCAGGATGCACAGCATGTACTGAAAGCCACATGCTCCATTGTTCATATTTGAATGTATATGCATCTCGATCTAACCAGGCCAGCACCTTCATATAAGGGTCATTACCTGCTGCAATAGTAATTTCACCTCTTTACAACCTAAACTAAAAGCAGCGGCCATGGCTTTTACTGGCCCATTTCAGTGTTGGAATTTGGTGGCTTTGTACAACGGAAATGGTTGAGCATCTGATAGGCCACCAAGTCCTTGCTGCAAAAGCACACAACCACACCCATTCAGTCAGGAGCACAGAGCTGGGAGGCTTCGGCTCTGCAAGGAAGTGAAATTACTGCCGCCAGAAGTAGACGAATGCACTGCGCTGCCACCCACAAGACCCACCCCACAAAAGGCAAGCAACAGATGCTGGCCTTCACAGCATCCGATTTCAATCCTGGCAACCAACATAAGGCGTCACTGATTTGCTCCCGAGCACACTGTACATGATGTGCGATTGATTGTAGGGTTTAACACGCCGACGCAATGCAGGCAATGAGGCGCGAGCCGTAGTGGAGGGCTCCGGATTAATTTTGACCACCTGGGGATCTTTAACAAGCGCCGAAATCTCGTACACACGGGTGTTTTTGCTTTTCCCCTCCATCAAAAAAGCGGCCGCCGCGATTCGGAATCGAACCCGCGTTCTCAAGCTCAATAGTGCAACGCCTAGCCACTGAGCTGAGTCCGTACGGACCCCTAGCCAGCCTGGGGTCCGTATCCCAACCAGGCTGGCTTGATGAGGCTTTACCATGTCACATTGCACAACATTAGCCACCCGCTTTGTCCACAACAAATGCTGGAAAAACAGTGCGGCCCCATGGACCATATGTGGCAGATATTGTTCGAACCGGCAGGCAGCTTGTTGTTTCTTCCTTGAGGCGTAGTTTTAGATATTAAGTAGATAATAAATTCAAAAACTTTTTCTTCCTCAGATTATTTTGTTGCATCATGAAATGCTTGTCACACCCTAACATAGGCACAAGTCGGCGCAGAAGCAACCAAAGCACAAGAACAGTGGCCGAATTGCATCAGTCCGCAGTCTGGGTAGGATGACTGGAACCAACGGGTAGCGTTCAGATGGTACGCTCGCAGTGGCTCCGCTCCCCTATCTGATATGTTCAATCGTTGTTCTGCTGGCGTGTCAGACTGGGCGTAACAGTTTTCAGAGGGCAGCACTTGGCTCTTCAGGGCCGATTTCATTGGCATTCGTAGCAATCAGCGACGACCAAATCCGTCGCTGTTCAGCAGGATGAAGCTACGCCCAGGCGAATATGTTTTGAAGTCTTGTTCACTGGGGCATAGTATTGCCTGCCTATCAGGTTTTAATGGTGCATGTCGAAGCATCACCACATCTATAGTTTTCTTACCTTACCATTGACACAAATGTGCCGGAGGCGTGAACTGAAAGCTATAACCGTTTTGTTACCTGTTGGAAAGTGGTTATCAGTAAAAATAAATTCGGTTTGATTTCAACAATAAAACATGCGGCCTACGAGGCCAACTGTTATAGAAGACTCAGAGTTTATGTATACCACGCAGCGTTCTTTAAGCCAGAGCAAAATTTCCTCGGTATTGAAAAACAGACCTGAACTGAGTGACAGGAATAACTTGGGAGCAAACCCTAATTAAGAACAATGTTAGAAGCGGTATTTTTCTTTGGAATAACGAAAACTTCTCTAGTGATTCATCCTCTGATAGTGCTTCCTATACAGACCATGGAAGTTTTGTTGCCGGTGTATAAGGCATGCTAAGCCGGATAGGCAGGAAATAACGTGCTGCCTGTGAACAGGACGTCGCCAATGTTGCACTTTAGAGCATACAATGACGAACGAGTGCCCATGCGTAGCTTGTTCCCATTTAACGGCGAAGAATTCAGTCGTTGCTGCTGTGATGGGCAATGCAAACAGAGCCACTGTATAGCCTAGCAGCCCCCTTCAAAAACTGTTATGCCCAGCCTGACACGCTCGGAGTCGGAGAGTGACGATAAAATGTATTTGACAGGAGTGCGGCGGCAGTGTGGCGGAACCGCCAGAACGCCGCCCACTGGTTCCCATCGACTGACTAGGCGGCACAGGAATTCATCTCAGCCACCGTACCCGTGCACAGTCTACTTCTGCACTGATGGCGCAAATGGCGCAGCCCTCCGGTGTGCTGCCCTGCACCCTGGTTCACAAGCATAGAACTACAAAACCATCCTTGCAGGGCACGGATTCACCAGCAATGCAGGAAGTAAAGCTAAAAGTATGCAGCCCGACTCTGCTTCACAGGGTAGTATCTCTTAATTAGGAGCCAGCAGCGTTAAGGTTTCTATTTTCCTTAGTACCACGAATACCAGTTCCCACCAGCACCGTCAATACTTTACACAAGGCCAAGCCACTCACTTGTGGCGCTCAAGATCAGAGGGCCTGTCGCTTTCTCCCGACCTCTTCACTTTCCGCCTCGCCGAGTCCAAGAGACCGTCGATGTCGTCACTGCTGCTGCTTGACGCCGACGAAGACCGCTTCCTTCGCCACATAAACAGACAGAACACAGGGCATCAGAATGGCAACGCCGCGGCAGCGCGTCAAGAGGTGAACTGTCGAGCTCCTACTCACAGAAAACAGTGCTGGCTCCTTACGTCCGTATGGGATACGCGACCTCTGCGCGCTTACGTAGCCATTAGCAGTCGCACGTGTCAAGTGAGAGAGATTTTCACCGCGAACACAACACTCAAGACAACCGAAGAAAGGTTACGGAGCGGGAGTCTAGACTCCCTTTCGCTGGTGCCAGGTTAGACATCTTCTCCAGACTATTCCGTTAATGAAATCAGTGCTTACAAAAGGTCACAAAAAGCCGCGGGAGACGTAAGAAAAAGGTCTACCTTGGTCGGCGGTCGTTGAATTTAGGCACTGTCGTCCTGCTGACGCTGTCGCGACTGCGTCCCCTCGAGTGGGAGCGCTTTCGGGGCCGCTTGCTTTTATGCCTCACGAGCTTAGGCGACCGACTCCTGCTCCTGCTGCGTGATCTTCCCATTGTGGGAGGCACTAAACTTCGCCTCAGCTCTATTTCAGTGCTAGGGATAGATGAAAAATACACGCGACGACGGAAGGCACGTAAGTAACAAATACACTCGCAGAAATGGAGGACCGTCACAGCGCTCACGGTTGCTGGGCTCGCCACCAGTGCTGTCTGTGGCAGGCAAATGTGCAGATGGACCGTACGTGACATTTTTGCAGTTTTTACTTTATTACACAAATATTTTAAAAGAAGAAACATGTTTTTGTTTTTCAAAAATTAGTACTTGTGCTAAACTGCGCTGTATTTGAAAGTGAATGCTGCACGAAGCCGTAATTACCGATTTAGCGCGCTTTTTAAATATTCAACAGGGCAGTTTACAGCACGCATGCAGCACGCACCCATATTACCGCAGAAAACCACAAAAACTAGACATGCATTCTGTGCTAGAAGGGTTCAAAAAGAAATAACCATACGTTTTTATGGCGACTTACAGTGTGAAATTGTAAAAAGTCGCCATTCATTCTATGTTCGACTGGTTCAAAAGGAAATAACCAAAATCCCCCCTGTTCTGTGGAGATAACCTAAAAGCCTGGTTTTTCCAGTTTCATGACACGCCCCGTTCGATGACACCTGCCGCTTCTGCACAGCTCCTGCCGAACAAGCTGATGGACTCAGCCAGAAGGCGACACCTCAGAGGCACAGGCCTCCATACTGGAAGACCCCCCGACTTCCGGCGGTGGCTCTGGGGACCCCACCACTGCTCCCTTTTGCCTTCCTCCGAGAGACGGGTGCCCATCTCTACCTGTAACCGCGATATTCTATCGCAAATAAAAAAAAATGACAACCGTTTGAATAACCAGAAGCCGTGACTCGGTGTAGGCAACAACCAGGCTGAGCCATTTCTTCCCCTCCGTGTGGCAGTTCTCATCAAAACGGTGTGCCGAAGCAGGGAACACAAATGAAAATTATTTGGTGTACGTGTTCGAATTCGCGGCGAACCAGTGTGGAACCTTAGAGCGACCAAGTTGACCCGAAGTGTGTGTGTGTGTGTGTGGGGGGGGGGGGGGGGGGGAGCGTTTTAATTTGATTTTTAACTCGTTACCAAAGGGTTTTATGGAGTCCGCAAATTTAGCTTGCTTTCCGTACTTTTATTAGATGCGAAACATCTCATGCTCGGGGCTGTGTCCCTCCCTCCCTTGTCGTTGTTGTCCGCCGTCTGCACACCCACTGCGCATGCCTGGCCAGGCACCGCTGATGATGATTGTGGCATGATGCCCCTAGGGATTGGCCAACCAAAGAATTCATCACGAGATAGATTCGCGTTCAACCACCGTCGTCATCTTCCCGTAGGGGAACCCTGAGCACCACACCCCCACTGCGCATGCCTGGCCATGCACCGCTGATGATGATTGTGGCAGGATGCCCCTAGGTATTAGATTAGATGAGAAGCATCTCGTGCTCGGGGCTGTGTCCCTCCCTCCCTTGTCGTTGTCCGCCGTCCGGTCCGCACATCCACTGCGCATGCCTGGCCAGTCACCGCTGATGATGATTGTGGCAGGATGCCCCTAGGGATTGCCCAACCAAAGAATCCATCACGATATAGATAGATAGATAGATAGATAGATAGATAGATAGAGAGAGAGAGAGAGAGAGAGAGAGAGAGAGAGAGAGAGAGAGAGAGAGAGAGAGAGAACGCCTTCAATGAAAGCTGAAGAGGTCAGCCCAACTAACGGTAGGGCTTGCTACTCCAGATGGGGTGAATACAGTGAGGTGACAGCGAAAAATAGAGAGAAAAAGAAAAGAAACAAAGGGGAGTAAGAGGGGAAATGCACACATATACAAAATGTACATGCTCAGAGAGTTCAAAGAACCTCTTCTAGCCCTGTTACCGCAAGAAAAGTAAGCAGTGTTTTTGTACCCAGCACTGCCTCCTCATGATTTCGCCAGGGTCCAAGGAAGTGTGAGGGTTCTAGAGGACATCCGGTCGTAGTCGCACAAGTGCTTTCGATGCTGTTTCCCGCTGACTGGCATATCGCGAGCAGTGGCTTAAAATGTGTTTGATGTTGTCTGTAGTAGAGCACACTGTACACAATGGCGACTCTACCCAGCCCAGCTTAAACAAGAAGCTTCGGGTGTATGCAACATTAAGCAAGTAAGTAAGTATTGTTGAATAAGGCGGACTTAGCCTTGCATAGCTGCCGACAATTGCTCCGCCTAATCGTCCCCAATACCATATCAGAGACTCTCAAAGTCATCCCACCTCACTTAGTCCCGAAATAACAGACACACAATGTCACCACACCTCACTTAGTCCTGTAGACTGCAAGAATCCGAGTAGGAGATGAGACACCTCTCTTCGCACAATCCAGTGGTCCCTTGACATTGATCACTATGAGCTGCTCCAAAACCAACCCTGAGTGGACGAACTTTTTCGTGATCTCCAGAAGTTAGGAGTGTCCCATGCTACATCTGAGGACATATGCAACATTAAGTCGCAGCCGGTGTAGCACGCCTTCAGTGAGTTTTGGCAGACCCTGTGCATACGGGAAATCGCACTGAGGGTCTATAGCATGAAGAGGCGCATAACTGCTCAGAGGATCCTGCCAAGCCGGCAGCTGGAGCTGCCATCCTAGGTCGATTGCAGCTGCTTTGCTATCCTCGTTGGAAAACTGGATTCCAACGGTGAAGTTGAGGTCGTGGGCTTCTCATGGTGACTGCATCGGAGATCTTGTTGCCCGTTATACCAGAATGACCTGGTATCCACTGAAGGAAAATTTCATGACCTTCGCGCACCGCACTTGAAAATATTTTGTTCATATCGCAGACAAGTTGATTGGGACAATCAGGCGGCTTATTTAGTAGTTGCAAGGCTGGCCGGGAATCGGAAAGAATTACCCACCGCCAAGCAGGACTTCCGCTTATGTAAAGAAGTGCTGCTCTGAAAGCTGCTAGCTCAGTGGCTGTGAAGGATGTTCTGTGGCTGAGCTTTTCTTTAATGGTCCGTCCCGCTGACGGAATCTATACGCCGATTGCCGAAGAGGCAGAAGTCACGGATCCATCCGTGTACACTTGGATGTGGTCTGGATAACGGGTTTGGATATGCTCCAAGACAAAATATGTGAAGGAAGATGCGGGCATCGACGCCGCGTACAACCACGGAGGAGTAACAGGCAGCCTGGGTCGGAGGTAATTAGATGGCAGGACGTGCACCACGCGAGATGCAGAAGCAGCAGCCAGTGGATGAGCAAAGCATTCAGAAACATGTCGAAGGCCAGTAGGGAGCAATTCTTGTGAGCGGAGAGTGGTCGCAGAAAAGCACCTTGCTTCACATAAGGTTCCTATCGTTGAGGTGCATTTTGGAAGGCCCAGGCATGTTCGCAGTGCTCGAGCTTGCAAGCCTTCCACCTGGACACAGCATGTAAAGCTGGAAGGCTATATCGCAAGAGCCTACGAAAAGCGCTTTGTAGAGTCGCAGGAGTGCTCACTGGGCAGCCCCAGGTGCTTCCTGTCATCATCCGCAAAACGTGAACGAACGAAAGGAGTCGCTCATTTAGCCGCCTGATATGGGGAGCCCAGGACAACGAACGGTCAATTGTAATGCCGAGAAATTTGTGATTGGAAACATAGGGTATCTGCACGCCATTTATCTCCAGTGGGTATCGAGATACATCGCGCTTGGTGAATGCCATGACAGCACACTTCTCAGGAGACAGAAGCAGCCCGCAGCTGCTGAGGTATTTTTTCAATGCAAACAGAACCTTCTGCGCTTTTGCTCGTATGTTTCTGCGGTTCCTGCCCGAAGCCCAGATGCAGATGTCGTCAGCATACACTGAGATGTGAATTCCTTGAGGTAGTACCTTTGTGATGCGGATGAGTCATATACTGAACAGCGTCGGGCTCAGAACACCACCTTGTGGGACACCCTGAGTGATGGCATGTCGTGTCGTGTCACCGTCTTTGGTTGTCATGTAGACATACCGATCCTTTAGGTAATCACCGATCCAGGCTTGCATTTGGCTTCGCAGTCCTACAAACGCCTCCTCCCTTCGAATTGCTTCGTGGGAAACACTGTCAAATGCTGCCTTTATATCTAGGAAGACCGCAATGGTGAACCATTTCGCAGCCTTTTGTGCATGAACATCTGTTACCAAGGCGATCACATTGTCAATGCTGCTCCTTCCTTGCCTGAATCCTGACATCACTGGCGGGTAGACATTCCTGTTGTCGAGGTCTCAGACAAGCCGCTGTAGTAACATTTTTTCCATTACCTTACCAATGCAGCTTAATAAAGCAATTGGTCGGTAAGAGTTTATGTCTGTGGGGCATTTTCCCGGCTTGAGAACCGGTCGGCCAATTTTGCAGCTTGCCTCAACATAGCCAGTCTGCCACGATGCGTTGTATATACTTAGCAACTGCTGAAGAGCCTTGTTGCCGAGATGTCGCAGAGCCAAATAGCTAACTCCATCAGGCCCAGGCGAGGTGGACAAATTAACAGATTTTAATTAAAGGGACACTGAAGTGAATTTGTCAAGCACCCGGTTTTGCTTGCACTGCGTAGACTGGCTCAAATTACCACACTTTTCATCGTTTATCGGGTTGATAAGTCGTTAATTATTTTATAAAGCGGGAAAGAAGAAAAACTACCATGCGCGGTCTGTGGCGGCCGCACCAACTAGAGCTGTGACGTCGCGAGGAGATAGCACCGTGATTGGACGATGTCCGAGGTTAGCATTCAAACAAGTTTCGGTTTCGGTTCTGTAAAACAACATGTTTGACATCCGATGGCATCGTTGGATGGGCCTTCTCGATATCTCAGTAATCGCCGTACCGCCCTTCTGCCATATTGTCGGCTGTAAAATGCCTGAGATAAGCCCCCCAGGACGGCTTGGAATCGCAGAAATCACTACCCGAGGCCTACGCAGTAGATGAATGCCCTCCGCGTCACCGCTGACGCTCAAATGCCATGCGCTTTTCCCGCATATTCGGAGCTTGCCTCACTCATGCCTGTATCGTAAAAAGCGTGTTCGACCCAGGCCAAGGGTGTGCTGATTCAGGCCTGTGCCCACTGCCCGCAAGCAGTCGGTGCTTGTGGCAACAGCACGCTAACGAGAACTCGCTAGCGCGTCAGTGGCAGTCTGCGCGCGTTCTGCGAACTCGCTCGTGGAGCAGTGAACGTTACGGCCCAAAAATGGTGAATTCAGTATAGAAAACATCGGCCGAAAACGAAAAAATCAACTGGCAAAAAAAAAACGATGTACCCTCGGGGATTCGAACTTGCGACTTGCAAAACAATATCCTAGTTCCTCAGACCGCTCGGCCACAAACCAGCTCTGGCGAGATCGGATATATAAGGTATATAATGTATAACCAGTTTACACTTCTTTAGTTTTATCATTTGAAGTACTTTAGGTGACTATTTGTTGTATAGCGCCCGTGTAGTAAGCATCCCCCAAGTTTCCACAATATCTCACGTCTAGCAATTGCATTTCTTAGACGGAAAAGCGTTCGCAGATGCGTAGTCGTGCTGCTGGCCGCTGTGCTTGTTCACCCAGAGAAAAAAAATGCTTCCCGCACCCTAGTTTTACGCTGTACGGTAAAAATATCAGTTGATTTTATTTCCTTAGTACCTATATTGTCTTCGCTGACTCTTCTCCCGCCTTCAAGAGGCCTTATATTTTCCTACTGGCGTACCAGTCAGCGAAGCGTCGCATGTGCGCTTGTGCAGCGCTTGTGTGAAGCGACCTTGACTTGGAGCTAGATAGTGTACAAACTAACCAAGTAAAGAAAGGCACATTCTTCCATTCACAAACGTGTCCTGGCTACGTTTCAACTGAGCGAACGAATTGCGACGACCCGTCGGCGGCCGGCGGACGAAACGCTGGGCCGAGTGACTCTGTCTGAAGGCCGGGGACGAGCCGTGCAGTAGCGCAGCCAATTGCGGTCTCGGCTCCTCCCGACGTCACACGAAAACGCCACAGAAAATGGGCGAGCGTAAAGAGAGGAGGACAGCATTTTCGAATTAATTTTCCTTCTAAATAAAATCGCGTAAACGCGCCCAGAGTGGTCGAAACGTGGCCTGGGGACTCCGGACTACAATTTGCGCCAGTAATCCCGCAATGTTTATATATCACTTCAGTGTCCCTTTAACTCTGATGATAGCTCATTGAGGGTAAAGGGCTCATCCATCATCACAGCATTCATGGTAGGAAGCCACTCGGTCAAGAGAGAGAAAGAGAAAATGACTTTATTGAATGTTCCCGCGGAGGGAGGGGGCTACGGCCACTGCGCGGGAATCAGAGAAGGGCTCTGGGAGCACTGACTTTTATGCAAAATCCTTCTGCAACGTCTACTTCACTGACTCCACGCTTGAGGGTTACTGAAGAAAATGGGTGAATCTGACTCGGTGGGGCTCTCAGGCTGCGGAACACCTGCCATATGCGTGTCAGTGGCTTGCGTGGATCTAATCTTGAACAAAACTGGGCCCAGCGGCTTTTGGCAAGCATGACCATGTGCTTCTGAACGGGCTTCTGCGAACGCCTGGAAGCTTGGATGTCGTCTGGCAGTAGGGTTTTTCTGGCCCGGCGCTCGGCTCTCCGGTGAATAGCGCGAAGACGTTCATAGTCCCCATCAAATGTAGACCATGGCTTGGGAAGTAGACTTTGCAGTGTTGATTCTGATTTGGCCCGACCAATGGCAACTGTGGGCTCCTCGCTTGTTGAGAAGGCTCCAGCATTATCTTCTAATAGGTTTTGGTAGGTGTCCCAGTTCACACAGTATGCCTTCCGCTTAGACGGTCCTCCACAAATTCCTTCAATTGTTGTGTATGTGGGCACGTGGTCGCTACCAAAGCTTTCAATACCAGAATGCCAGGACACGGACGGCAGCAGGGAAGCAGAGGCCATAGTGACATCCAACACACTTGAAGTTTTGCCGCGGAAAAATGTGGGGCATCCAGTGTTTAACACGTCCAGGCCCGCTCTGTTGGCAACACGGAGAAAACTGCTTCCCGTTGACGTAGTCTTTGTTCTGCCCCAAGCTGGGTTGTGTGCGTTGAAATCACCTGTGAGCAAGTGCGGGGGAGGTGTAGTGGACAAAATGTCTTCCAGGAGCTTCGTGTTGAATTTTGCCCTCGGTGGGACGTACCCGGTTTTATGGTGAAGGTTGCACGGCCATGCTTTACTGTTGCTGCAATGTATTCGTTGGATGCGTCTTGTGCGACAATGTGAAGCGCAAAAAAATTTACACCATCTTCCCGCGAGGGGAACCATGGGGTAGATGCGACGAATCGGGGGTTGCCGTTGCGTTATTCTAATCACCGGACGATGTCATCGGAGCGCCGGCGGCGGAACGACTGAGCGGAGCGGCGCACTTACCGCGTTTATATGCAGCGGAATGAGAGAGAGCAGCGCATGTGTTAACCGAGCGCAAGCGCGAGCGCAAGCTGCGCGCTAACGCACAGCTGGCATGGCGACGGCGCGGCCGGACTGGAGGTAGAGTGAACTAGAATCTAGTTCACTCTAAGGAGGAGCGGCCTATGGAGCGGCGAATGCAAAGTGCGCGCCCGCCGCTCCTCCAGCCAGGCCGTGGCGACGGGAGCGAGCGAGCTGACTGCGCTGACGCACAGATGGCGCTGCGATGAGAGCGGCGGAGCGCACAGCTGCCGCGCCGAGGATACGGACGACGCTGCGACAACGACGCGGGACAAGGCGAGTTAAAGAGATGCGTCGCATCTAATATCAAGTCCTGACGAATTCCGAGTAGCACTCTGCTCTGGTCGCAGGTCGTCGAAGACTGATGCAGTGTGTACCCCGACAGATGAATATCCGATCGCAGGCGGGATTCTGAGATGGCAATGACCGGGAATTTATACTAGCTGCCGGAGGTCGTACAAGCGGGAGCGCAGACCACAGGCATTCCACTGAAACACAGCTGCCCGATTTCGAAGAGTTTGCATGCGCGCTGATTCGGTACTCCCGAGATGGTTCACAGCCATTCCCGTAAGAGCGGAGTAATGGTGTTTAGGAGGGTTAAAATGGCTTGAGCCACAGGAGACGAAAAAGGCGCTATAGGATTGAACGCACAGCTTCAATAAGCGTAAGAAGAGAGGAGTGTGAGTTTGCCGACGGCTCTCTGTTGGACCGACCCATGCGCATTTGGTTCAACCACCGTCGCGTAGGGGAACCTTCCGGAACCCTGAGTACCGCACCCCCACTGCGCATGCCTGGCCAGGCACCGCTGATGATGATTGTGGCAGGATGCCCCTAGGGATTGGCCGACCAAAGAATCCATCACGACCCTAGCTTCGCGTTCAACCACCATCGTCATCTTCCCGTGGAGGAACCCTGAGTAGTTTGCGAGGCATTCCTCCCTCCTCTCCGACACTCCTCTCCTCTCCGAAGCTTCTCTCCTCTCCGAGATTGCGCAACGAATGGCAACACCTGTGGCTCCGCGCGCGATAATGCGAAGCAGCTTAGGGTTAGAAACGCGACGGTAGCCGCTGCATACTCCGCTGGGGGCGCCATGTAGCATCGCGGTATAAATGACGCGCACGCGCTCCGCTCCCCTCATTCTCCTCCCGCAACGCCGCGATCGAACTGAAAACTAATGGGAACTTGAGTCGACCCCATGGCTGCTTCGCATACTACTCAGGGTTCCCCTACGGGAAGATTGTGAAATTTTTCATATTCTCCTTCACCTCTTAATTCCTTACCTTCTCTTCTCTTCCTTTTTTTTTTTTTTTTGCGTCTCCTTCGATGTGCCACTTGGCAAAATCCTGGAGAGAGAGAGAGAGAGAGAGAGAGATACTACTGCGCTTTAATCCAGCTGGCCACTTGCATAACTGAAAGGCTCTGCCTATTACGGTGCCGGTCGCGCGGACACTGCTTAGTGCAGTCAAGTCATGGCCGCCGAGATCACCCCCGCGCGCGTTTTGGGCGATCTCCGAGGCCATGGCGAATTCATCCGTGAGCGCTCGCTACAGCGCCCCCCCCCCCCTCCCTTCCCCGTCTGTCTCTCCGCTAGAAGGCACTACGCGGTGCCTCCTCAAAGAAAGTCTTACAAGCATTCGGTTACGTGGGGACTCGTTGGGTACTCTATGGATTCGTTCCGCCGGTCTCGCCCTATCATTATGCAGGCGTGTTGTGGTGTTGTGAGAGCAGTAGCAATTTTATTCTGCACTCTCAGTTCAGTGAGTCAGTGGGCGTTTATTGAGCTTCAGGCGCTACTAATTGGGCCGTGGGAAGGTGAGGGGCTCCTTAAGTCCGGAAATCTTGGAGTTGGTTGGGGATGAGGTATGCAGTTCACTGACACTTCGATGCCACGTAGTATAGGATGCGAATTTGGAAACTTGCCGCTCCAATTATCGACACATTCAGGCATGCACTAAATGATTAGGACGCCGTTTGAGAGCCGTTGCCTGTGCTCTGCTTTTGGGAAGGCGTGGGGATTCATCGTCGATCGGCTACTTTCCCGAAACACCCAATATATTTTAACCTCTGCTCTTTACCGGGTTGACTTCACGGTATATTACTAATCGATGAATATCGGAATATTGAAATTACCCTGCGCACGAAGAAAATAAATGGCCGCACTGCTCCACTACCCTTCATTGACACCAAAAGTGGCAAATAAACCTTAAATAGTGCAAAAACCCCACGTTCAGCAACACTAACACAAACTACCCAGTTCTGACCTTGTTTTTTTTAAGTCAGCGAAGATGAAATTGCCCGGTTCGCTTCATTATTGTTGCCAAATGGGGGGAAGGTCGCCACCCATAGTATTCATCTTGAAATGTATATCAACTTTGGAAGCCTCGAAAATCATTATTAACTCACAATTTTCGTTTTCGATAGCATAGATATGGCAGTCGGAACATGCGACACTGAACTACATGCGCGCCAGTCGAGACAAAACATTTTGTTTTATGTCAGCAATAAAGCCGTGCCAAGTGTACAGCGTCGGAATATCCATCGTCATATCAAATAGAGTCCTGGACATTGTGTCGCGTCACTGAAACCGGGTCCGTCAAGTCGTCGGGTCGGGTCAGTACCCGTTGTCGGAGAGTTCGGGCCACGAGTGCAGGGTGAGGTCCAGCTTGCGCTCTGTGATGATCTCGTTCACGAGGTCGCGGATGTCCGTGTGGCGACAAAGCACCTTGTCGAAGTCGGCTCGTGTGAGCGACAAGAAGCGGCAGTAGGTGTCGGTGATCACCGTGTTCACCCGCATCATGTCTCTCAGCAGACATACCTCTGCGAAAGGAAAGGAAGGAACGAAAGTCGAGGGCGAGTTTCCCAAACGGCCCTTTGCACGATAAATCTGTTATCTAAGTTGCTGCTCAATGTGGGGGATTCTTTGGAAGGAGTTCATCCAAACGCGGAAGGGGTCGAGGTAAGCGGAACCCGCCAGGGATGGTCGGGTCGACTTGCGGGTTCAGCTCACCTCGACCATTCCCGCGTTTATAAGAACTCTATATCCAAAGAATCGAGGTGAGGAGACCAGATGAGTTCCCTAAATAAGAGCTATTCAGCTCCCCACGGCCCGCCGACACATCCCGACAAGTGACTCGACCCACCGCCTGCATGCGGGTTGAACGAGCTCGCCGCGACGGCTTTTCGACTCGCCCCGTCGATACATGAGGGGGTCGAGTCGAAAAAAAAACTTTTACAGACGGCAGTCTTTCTTGGGCTACTTCAACGGAAAAAGTTTGGTCTGTATGTCACTCGATTCAGCCCGCCCGCCAAAGTGAACCATTATCTGCGCAATACTTACATACTCACAGCCAAATCTAAACGTCTAAGTCCGGTGTTAATGTTCATACTTGTCAACATTTTTGAACAAGAACAAGACATTACGCAAATATAAGGCAGAAAATCAATACATGAGTGATATTTGCAGTGTTTCTTTATTTAAAAAAATACGGATGCCTGCTTTTTGCGATAGCAAATAAAATACTACATCAACTGCAAAAACCATCGCCTGCTGTTTCCCGCGCTACCTGGCGGAATTAAAAAAATCAAATCAACGAAAGGTTCTACCAAATAGGTTTCGCGTTCCAAGCTCGTGGAGTAGGGCAACGTGGTTCTATAAACGTTGCAGTCGGGAGCCTCTGTTCACGCGCGTCTCCGCCGTACGACATCTAGGCACCCGACTTCTAGCAGTGGAACGCGGTAAATTTAAATTGACTTGAGCAAACCTGTAGCGCGTTATCTTTAAAGGAACTAGACGGGAGAGGAACAGCATGAGAGATGAGCGTGAAAGAGAAGGGATGCATTTACTTGCCAGAAGCGCCAGTCGACTATCGTCTTGCGTCGACATTTGAAACAAAAGGAGCAGATACGCGGCAATTTTTCTCGACTCAACTCGCCTCGTCTAGTACATGTATACGGGGCTATAGTAGAAACTTCGAACAAATAATGGAGATACCACCGAAAACCATGTAGGGACGATTGTATTAGGGCTTCTAGTTCCGTTTAATCAGATCCCGTGAAGGCTAACGTGCAGTTAACTCACTGATAGCATTTTTAGTGCCGGCCCATACTGCGTCACTCCTGCCCATATCACGTCACTGCAGCGCGAAATTTGAAACTTATCAGTATTTCTCGCGTTGAAAAAAAAAAAAAAAACGTCTTTAGCGGCTGGAATGGAGCGCAGTGAGTTACCAAAGGCTAATTCTTTCAAATTGAGCAAAGTTACGTTTTGTCTTCATGGCCTCTTTAAGCTCATTTGGGGAGATGGCGTCATTCATGACTTATACAGATTTGCAAACAGGACAAACATCCACCGCGGATACGTTGAAGCCAAGTAAGCATGTTTGAAGACGGTTTTCTATCAAGTTCATCAAAATAATTGCTCTTTCTTGGTCCTTTATCATGGTATACGCCTACTTTATTAAACATTTTGAAGTTAGACGTTTGGCTGCGCCTGGAAATTTGGCAGTTCCTTTTTCGAGGGCTCTTCTGATAAAGCGAACCAACCTTCACGGTCCCTTCGAGTTCGTCGTAAAGCGAGTTTCCTGTTAAGAAATACTCCCCAAAGAGCGTAATTAGTTCGCAGGTTTGAAAATACACCCGCGGATACCCCCGTAGCTCTTCTATATAACTACAAATTTGAACTCGGCGCAGCAGTTACCCACAACGCGGCCAACGTTTCCTGCGAGTCTTTGAACCCTCTACCATTTAAGGTGGACTTGAAAACAAAATGCAACTTTGTTCAGTTTGAAAAAACTAGCTTTTGGTAACTTATTTAGCGGCAGTCTAGCCGCAGCAGCCGTTTTTTAACCAAAAAAAAAACGCAAGAAGCACTAAAAAAAAACCATTCAAACGTTACGATCAACCGGAACCATACAGGCCCCACTACAATCTCCCAATCATGTCTGTTTGCGGTGGCTTAGTCGGAGGCTGCCAACAGGGTAAGCAAGATTCTGTGACGTCATGAAAAAGTCACCGGAGAGTGTCTAAGGAATTTCCACTGCTTCATCAGTTTTCATTATTTGATATCTCCATTACTTGTGCGAAGTTTGCGGTAAAATCGGTACCATTGTTATCGGGGCAGAGCAGTCTTTTTACTGAACCGAACTAGTACTTCGTCTTCATTGCCCCTTTAAAAATTTCCCGTGGTCTTCGAGGAGGGTAGCGAAGAAGATCATGAATGACGCGTACCGCCGAAGCGGTCCCCGGGCTTGACGGTGGCCACGGTGACGCCCTCGGCGTTGATGACGTGCGCGCTGCCGGACTGTAGGAAGTAGAGGCGGTCGCCCACGGTGCCCGCGGCCGCCACCACGTCCTGGGGCAGGAAGAACTCCATCTGCATGCATGCCACCAGGTCCCGCAGGAAGTCCTGGTCGACGCGCGCGAAGAAGGGCAAGTTCTGCAGCAGGCGCCGGCCGTTGTGCCACATGACGCGCTGATTGCGGGAAGAAGGTGAGAAAGGAGAAGAGAAGAGCAGTAACCGGGTTAAAAATGGGAATCACTCTACCTTGTCATTCCAAACTTCTGGAATGACATTCGTGCTAAGCGAAAAAAAAAAAAAAAACGAAATATTGACACGAGACGACGATGACGAGGGCAGTGGGACATAGTTCTGCGGTTACAGCCTCCGACGGCAAAGAAGCTCTGTGGGGACGCGCAGGCTGCGCAGACTCCCTGATGGCTGCCATCATTCACCATGCAAATATTGCACATATATCGTGATGGTGAAGCGATGTATTTACAAGACGATGCGATCTACGTACAAGCGTTCATGGCGGTCCCAGCCAGGCTGCGTGCGGCCCACTACTAAAAAGCGATTCAAAGGCTCCTGGAGAAGGTATCCGGGAGTTGTATTCGTGAAAGAACCTTCAGAAGATCCAGTCTGTGAGGGTTATTCCCCGAAATAGCCAGGCGGGAAAGTGCTAAAGAGGCAAAATGTATACTTATGCCCTTTCCCGTCAAGCGGTGCGTTCAAAGGGAGCATGGGGTGGCTAGATAAGAAGGTAGTAAGCAGGCGACGACCGAGAATGATTATAAGTATTACATGTTGGTAAAAAGGCAAAGTCAAGGTGGGAACCAGTGGCTCGATACGCATGTGGGAGCGAGCAACCACGTCTGTCTCAACTTTCATTAGAAGGCGCCAATCTATAGTAGACCTAAACAGAAAGTTAGAAAGGGGTAAAACAGCGACAAGACTTTCGCATAGGATAAAGTGCCCAATCCTGCTAAAGTTAGCTAAAAAAGACTAACTTAGTAGGCATAACAAGGTATCAGGAAGGGAAGAAACGAAATGAAAAGTTAGGAAGGAGTCTCACTGCGTCGAAGAGGAAAAGGAAAATGGAAGTTATACAAAGCGTTCATATAATTATATAAAAATTATCTTGAGCAGAGCGATCACTGACCATTCACATAAGTCAGTGTTCCACTACAGTTTATTACTTTGGGACCCCTTTCTGTATTGATTATATTTTGGTGATGCACCATTTCGTAACGACAACAATAAAGTTCTATTCTATTCTATTCTATTATATTCAAAGTATCGAGTCTTAAACAGGGTGTTTATTTTTCCACTGTTAGGAAATACAAAGGATGGAACGAAAGAACATGAAAGAAGACTGGGGGACATTATAAAGAATATATTTGGGTAGATAGGAATCGATCAAGGGGAGGCGGAGGTTATCAGTGTTCCTTTATTTTTTGCAGAGTAATTGGAACGACGGGAGCAGGGAGAAGGCGGGACTGGCACAGGAGGTGGAGCACTACCAGGATGAGTCAGGAAGACGCAAAGGTTTCAGAGGAAAAAAAAGCAGGAAATCTACCCTAACTCGTCAAGAACACACTCCACGAGAAGACACTCGTTTTGTAAAGTAGATTGTCATAATTGTGAGGAGGAGGAGGAATAAACATTTATTTGACTGTATGAGTTCCGTTGTGGGAGGCCTCCTTAGTCCAGGAAGCCTTGGTCCTTGGCTGCCCGGCGGGCCCTGTCCACCAGTCGTTGCTGGTCTTGAGAGCGTGAGCTGGTCAGCTGGTCCTCCCACTGCTCCAGTGTTGGGTTTAGTAGGGGGTTAATGATGGTGATTGTCGGCCCTCCCAGACCATATGGTAGAGAGTGTTGGGTGTGGAGCAGTGTTGACAAGTAAGTGTGTATGTTGTTGGGTAGATGGCATGGAGTAGTGTTCCGTGGGGGTATGTGTTAGTTTGCAGCTGTCTGAGGGTAATGGCGTCCTCTCTGGTCATGTTGGGGTGTGGTGGGGGGTAAAAGCGGCGCTGCAGTCGGTAATGGGCGAGGACATCCGTGTATCTTTTTGGAATGTCGTCGCTGGAGGTCATCGATCGGCCTGCCAACGAGGGGAAGGCCCGGAAGGTATGCTCGCGGGATGCGGCGTGGACTGCTTCATTCCCCTCGAGGGATGCGTGGCCTGGGGTCCAGACTATGTGGAGTTCGGAGGGGGGGAGGGGGGTTGTAGAGTGCTCAGGATGCGGATGGCTTGACCAGAGACACGACCTAGTTGGGAATTGCGGCAGGTGGTTTTGGAGTCTGTGATGAGAGTGAGGTAGTCTGAGCCCGTGGTAGCAGAGAGGGCGATGGGGATTTCCTCTGCAGACTCTGTGTCCGGGATTGGGATTGTGGCCGACGTGAGCTCTGTGCCATGATTGTTGACAACGCTTATGACATGCGAGTTACAATAATTAATCTTTCTCAAATAAAAGCCACTAATAGTCATCTCCCATCCCTTGGATGTGCCTTTCCAATGATATTGTAACGAGAAGACGAGGAAATGGACTGTGCAGCCTAGTGCGATGGGCATCTTACACCGACGAAGACGAAGACGGTTGGCGTGGGGTTATCGCTCGTGCTGTGATGGCCGAATTGTAAATAGCTTGCATCTCTTTCTGTAAATAGATCGCTTCAGCATCGACCATGGTTCATGTCGTCTGTCCTGCCACGTAACAATGACTCAGGTTCAGTTTTTTTTATTTATTTTGGCGTTACCCGTGATACGTATGTCGGGTTGAGCTTTTATTTTATACTATAGCCATTTATCATTCTGTCTGTCTGCCCGTCCGTCCGTCTGTCCCTCGATTCAGCCGCCCGGCAAAAGTTAAGGCACATGTTGAACGAGACGTTTATACAGGTAAAGCCATTCACAAACACCTAAATGTGGTGGAATGTCCATACCTACCAACAAAGTCGAACAAAAACAAAACATTACGCATATATGGGGCAAAACTTCCATACATAAGTGGCATTTGCAGTTTCCCTTTATTAAAAATACACATATGCTTGATTTTCGCGATAGCAAGTGAAATATTACCCACTGTAGAAATGTGAACCGCGAAGCGCACCAACCAGGATATGGTGGCGCCTTCTGGCAGTAGCCCTAGGTGTGCAATGTTTCCCAGGGTCATTACCAGGTGGCGCCACCAGTATCTTCGGCGGTGCGCTCCGCGCTTCGTATTTGCTTTCTCCATGACTGTACTCGGCGAAATTGCACCCAGTCGTGCTTATTGCCTACATTGTGTTCGAAGTGCACATACCTATGGAAAGGACGGCGCCAGATCACGCGGTTTTCCACCCTTCAGCAACCATGACAGTGGTCATGAATTGCCAAGTCTAGACGCGAACTCATTCCCAGAAAACACAACGAAAACACCGAGAATGACATTGCGGCCGAGAAGTGCCGACTTGCCGACGCTCATGCAGGGCCGGCAGTACAGAATATCGTCTTTCGACGAAATTTGCCGCGAAGCAAGCAGATACGCGGCCAATTTTCTTTCCCTCACGCGCGCTGTGTGGAAGGCGTCACAGCCAATCAGCGGGCTGCTTTTCTCTTTGTCGTTTGTTCCAGGAACGAGCTATGAAACGCGACACAGCCAATGAGGACTTAGGAATCTCTCCAGACACAGAACAATTATTTGTTCGTTGATTTCGCATTATACATGGCATACGCATGGAAACGAGCTTACGATTTTGACAATTGTTCTGTCTCTGTGGTCTCGAGGTGGAGGAGCTGGTTCTCACAATGTCTATTCAAGCACATTACCTGTAACAAGACTTAACCTCGGTTTGGAACAGCGGCAAACAAGTTTATCTCACGAGAGCACTGTACAGCGGCGGCGTGCTGTTCGTCGCCACCCCAAGTCTTATGTCGCGTTCAATTTCGTGGACGTCATCTGTGTTGCCTTCTGTAATATTACGTTCTTGACGAGAGGTAGGGGGATTCGGGTTGTGCTTTCAATATTAACGGTCCTTTGACATTGTCCATGCACTCACCTCGTTGGGCTTTCAATAACAGTCCTATGACATTGTCCATGCACTCACCTCCCGCAAGGGATCCGACAGTTCCGAGACTATCTGCGCTTCGTCGAAGACACGCCCCTTATTTCTGTTTTCAGCGTAGTTGCGTATGCGGCGCCTCAATTGCTGTGGCAGCATCTTGTAGTTCATGTAGTCGTCCAGGTCACGAATCTGAAAACGGTTACGCCCCAGGAGTCAGTTATTTGTTGCGCTAAATGTGCCTCTTTGTTTTCACCGAGCACAACGACCCTCAGCTGTACAAGTATGTTGACTCAACGGCTCTCCAATCTTAAAGGAGTCGTGACATGGAATTTCAACGCTGAGATAACTATGTAAACTACTTCCTTTTTATTTGGAGATATCTCCCAGCAAGTTTCAACCGTAGCCGTTCAGTATAACATATTTTAAATCCTTTTTTTAATCTCTGCCCGCCCAAGAAGGCCCAGAGCGGGCCGGAATGACATCATCTGCTACTTGCCCAAAACTGACGACGCCGGGGCTACCGTGACGTAGCCGACGCGCTGGCTGCGGTTGGCGCGCGCTGCTACACCGTGTGTACACGGCATGGTTTCGGGATTGACGTCATGCTGACCGGGCGCGCGGGGATGGTGAAGGCCTCGGCCGGTCTGGGCGGGCGCGTTCGCCCGGTCGCGCTCGGTCGCGCGCGGTGCGACAAGAATGGTGACGTCAGGTGTTACCTTTTGTCATGGCGGCCGCTCAGCGTACGCGTTTTTACGAAACCGAAACTGAAACGAATAAACTACGCCGTAAATGATTGTTTGCGCTGCGATGGACCATCTAATGTGCCATTCTATGATTAGTGGGCTAATAGGCACCCATAGCAGCGAAAAAAAAAACATAACACGAAAATTTCGTGTCAGTACTACTTTACGGAACCGTCTAATGGCTGCGCTTTAATAAATGAGTCAATCCATACCAAACGTCCCAGCCATAAAGTCGACAATCACGGATATCTTCAGTAATAACTGTGGCTCATTCTTGCATGGCCCATTAATGCTCCCTCAAAGTTTTTTTGTCCAGAAAAATCTATCTCTTTTTCTAGCCGCCATTTGATGTCCAGAGTTTAATTCATTAAAATTATTAAAAGATCACTCCTTTTTCCATCGCCACCATTTTTTCGTGGACATTATGCTGAATCCCTAGACTGCCCTATGCCGCATTTTTGGGATATTTTTTGCTTTTGAACATCACCTTGATTCTGGAAACGTGTCGAAGGTGCCGAAAAGTGGTTTAAGGCAAGGTATACTTAGGCTAGGTTTATGAATGCGGTGGTTACCAACTTCCAAGTCCGCCAGTTTCCAATTTTTCTAAAGACGACAGTCTGTCTGTCTGTCTGTCTGTCTGTCTGTCTGTCTGTCTGTCTGTCTGTCTGTCTGTCTGTCCGTCCGTCCATCCGCCCATCCGCCCGTCCTTTGATTCAGCTCCACCGGTCAAAAGTTAAAGGATTAGTGTAGCAAGTAGCTTAGAAAGGCTAAACCTTACTAAACTACTATATTTGGTACTCTTACGATTCAGCGCGAAGTGCATCGTCGTTACCCCGTGTGCGCGTGATACAAGTTTGGTGAACTACGGGGAAGTTCTGTGTGTGGCGGTGAAACTAGCTCGTTCCGCGCATCGAACAAGTTTCGACAAGTCGGAGCGTGGCTGTGGCGCGGATCCTTGTTGCCGATAATTCACGGCCACGACCGCGGCAGCTGCAAAATATGGAACAAACTGGTTCTAGCGGCAGCATCTTCTGGTCTGCCTCATGGGGCCAGATCCGCCAGGGATAGACTGACAACGTTCCACGATATTGCCACTTATTACCGCCTCGCCCGCCCCCCAGCACATCCAGAGCTCACCCATTCACAAGAACGTACCTGGCGACTCCTGCAAACCCACACCCTCCCTTGCAGGGCCATCCTTTACCACATCCATCCCTCCCTGTACCCATCCCCTAAAGCGGGATTCACACGACGGAGAAACCCTCTCACGGAGGCGGACGGACATGTGACGTCAACAGCATGTGACCGGATTATCCGGCCTGGCGGCGCATCCACACGTGCGGAGCTGCGCTAGAGTGAACTAGTATTCTAGTTCACTCTAGCTACGCGGAGTGACTAGCAGACGACAGCGCCGAGGAACAGGTTCTATTCTCCGCCGAGGGCCACCGCCGTCGAGCGAAAACATGCGGAGGCATTTTCTTTCGGGGGGCCACCGCGGGCTATCCCCACCAAGGGGTGGAGCCTAAAACCGGTCACGTGAGCGGGTCCCGCGGTCCAAAAAGAGAGGGTTTCTCCGTCGTGTGAATCCCGCTTAACTGCCCCGCGTGTGGTATCCGCGCTACAGTCCCCCATTCTAAGTGGGGCCGCCATCTTGACCCCTTTCCTGAAATCACCTCTGAAGAGCAGTGGGAGGGAGCGCTGGGTAGCTCTGACCCGGGAGTCCAAGCCTCACTCGTGGACTGAGCTGCTACTGTCGCCGCCAGACTCGCGCCGGCGGCCACCCCCTCCTTTAACCTATTTTCGCTCAATAAAAGTTTATCTCTCTCTCTCCCTCTCTCTCTCTCTCTCTGCAAACGGCAGCCGTCGTTCAACTCCTCCTTTCCCCCTCTCCAGCCCAGCGTGCACCGGCTCTGCGGAACGCATCATGGGACCTGTGGATGGTGTTTCGTGTGTTTCTACTTCTTGGTGCCGTGCGCAAACTCCTGCTGACCCTTGGGAATCCAGGTTACTTCCCTCGAGCGCCAAGTACTAGTGCGCCCCAGCCTCTTGTTGAAAGCGTTTCTCTTTGTCATGCTGAAAGCAAGCCAGAGTGTTGCTTCCTGTATCGTGGCTGCTCTCTACTTGCCATGCATTAGGCAAGTTTTGCTCTCGCCTTTTAATTCATTGTCGGCACTGAGGCAACCCTCCTTCCAGTCGCTCGTCCACCATACGCTACCACTCCATGACGAAGGTCGGTTCTTGGACGCCTTCGCCAATGTAACAGTACCAAACTTCATACTTGTCAACATTTGTCGAGAAAAAAAAGTAACTATTAGCCCTATTTGAGGCAAAACATCAATACATAATTGGTACTTGCAGTGTTCTTTTATTTAAAAATGCACGTGTGCCCAATTTTCGCGATATCAACTTTTAAAAACACGCGATGAAAATGCTGATTTGACATAAACAACAAAAAGGGTTCGCTTCGAGCCTACACCTCGAGGCGGCATTCTAAGTCCAACAGTAACGAAATAAGGGTCCGTTAGATGGTGCTCGAGAAGTGGAACGCGTAAAAATGATCAGTGGCTTAGCTCGGCTATGCCAGGATATACGTAGCGTAAGCTAAGGTTCAACTGGTTATTCTTAGCTTTCCTGGTTGTCCAGGATTAGCTTGATTATAATGCTTACTGCTGCTTTAATGACACACACACGCGGTATACGCATTATGTGACATGTATGTTTATCAAACGGCTCCGGCGCAGCGTCGCCAATCGTCCCAGAGCTAAGCTGATTCCACAGACGCACGCCGGTGTTGCTGCGACGCACCAGCCATCGGTTGCACACCCGACCACCCCTCGCATGATCATCAAGTGGACCGGGCCGGCACGTGCGGAACGGAGGTCGGCGAAGACGCTGGGGGCGTGGGGTGTGTGAGAGACGCCGGGCAGCGAGCAACATTTTGTGAGCCGTGGGGTGTCACTGCTCCTCGCGCATGCGCAGCACGGCTCTCCAGGAGCCACGCAAAACTGCTCAACCTCGGCCAGTGTAGCTCACGCTACAAAAATTGAATTGACTTGAGGAAACGTCTACAGTGTTTATAATCAGACTCTTCCCCTACAATCTTCCCCTCCCCTGCGAGGGGAAGAGCGTGAGAGGTGGGTGGGAGGAGAGAAGAAAGGCGTTTACGTTGCAGGGGTGGCAGAAGACTATTTTCATTTCGTTATACTTGAACACCCGCGAGGGATTGATAGGGAATATTACATAAGATGTGTATAACAAAAGTAACAAACATAGAAGCCAAGTGTTTAACGGGGATGTTTTCTATGAAGGATGATGGGCAAGTGATGGTTTCGATGTCTCTGGGAAGGCTGTTCCAATCTGGTGCTGTACGAGGGAAGAACGAGGCAGAAAAAGTATAGCGTCGCCGTTCGACGAAATTTGCAGCTAAGTGAGCGGATACGCGTTTTTTTTTTTTTTTTTGTGTGTGTGTGTTTTTTTTTTTTCTGGCTCACGCGTAAGTGCACTGTCTCGAGAATGACGGCGCTGGGAGAAAGAACCCAGAACCGCCCATCACCGCCATCCTCGAGACAGTACACTATACGCCTCGAGCGCGGCCTGTAGGGGCTTAGTAGGGGCGCCACTGAAATCCCCCTAGCGGCCCTTTTCGAAAGCAGGCGCGGGAGTCCCCGGCCCGCTCCCCCCTGTCGCCGTTGCTTTTGGGGCTCGTTGAAGACAGCGATTTACCGTTTGTCCGCGTTCGAAATACCGAATAACGTGGAGCAGGCACTCTGTTTGCAAGCCTGGTGTGTTCACGAGAGTATAACGTTTCCGACGCGATCTTAGAAAGATCTATACGAGCGCCGGGCGTGTGTGACAGGCCGGCGTCCCGAAGCCAGCATTTGCATGCGGCTGATTGCAATTCCACTGCCCTGAAATTTAGTGGCAGTGTCTCCGTAAGCAGTGTTTCCTCCGATGGTCATGTAGCGGCCATACACACTATGATGTGAATCGACTTTGTGCACTTAGAAAATCTAGCGGAGCACTCATACCTGACAGCACGCAAGTTACGCCTGCCAATATCACATATCAGATATTGATCAGTACCCTGAACACGCCAATGCGGCATAAATTTCGCAAACATTGTACCAAAGAAGTGCGATGGATAATGCAAAATTACACTCCGGAGTCAGCACACGACGACAAATTTAATGCTGGGTCGTCTTGTCCCGAGGTGAGCGCTCGCAAATATTCATCTGTTACATTTATCCTCTACGAGAAGCGCGAAGATGGGCTTATAGAGTAATCCGCGTCCGCGACCAAACTCTTCTTCGAAACATCGTCGTATGACACAGTGAGACTGCAGAATCTAGCATAAACCGAAATCAGAGACCCTTATCAGATACGACACTCTTCCAACGAGCCCGTGTGTACGAGATTTCGGCGCACGTTAAGGATCTCCAGGTGGTAAAAATTAATCCGGAGCCCTCCACTACGGCGTGCCTCATCGTCTCCGTTGCGTCGGCGCGTTAAACCCTGCAATCAATCAGTCAACTCTTTCAACGACACCTCGTATTTCTTGTGAACTGCCTACCCTGTATTCTTCAAAAAATGCGTCCGCCGAGTGATCAGCCGTTCGTTGAAGGCGAAAAACAAACGAAAAGTGAACACGCAGCTTGTGTGTGTGATTACTAAAACGTTCATTCGTTGATTTCGCTCCGCATTTGTAAACAACGATAGTTGAGCGTCCTCCTCCTCACCGCCCCCCCTCCCCCCCCCCCCCCCCATGTCTAGCGAACTATCAGTGCATTTCGCATCTAGTTGGTCTGGTGAATACTACCCTGCTCAAACAATAAACGTCTTTAGCATTTCAGAAGCTGCACTCGGTTGTTTTTTTTTTCATTCCCGTACGACTATTCTAATTATTCCTGACTTGCAGACCATTCATTTTCCCGTGGTTTCATTAACATATACCTTGGTTCTTACTATAAGGCATGAGTGAGCACATATCTGACAATGCACATCCTTTGAGTTTACTTAACATTTTCGCGTGGCTTATATTCCCATGAAAGGCACAAGTTTTTGTCAGCTATTGGGTTATCACATCCCTGAAACATATTTTTCTACGACGTACACACTCGAAGCAAAGCCGCATTTGTTGTCTGCGCTGCAAAACGAACCAACCTCTTACAGTGCCAATATCAGGTCTAAACGAGGTGACAATAAATAGAATTCACTTGTGCTGACGTGTTCGAAGGTGAAAGCGGTGATATGCTGCTGCCGTCGCCGACGCCCGCAAGAGCGGCCGAGAAGCGCTCAGAACCGCCTCCCCGGGTAGCTCTTGTTGGCGTTCGAGCGCTCTACCAAGACGCAGCTGTTTTTTTTAAGCACCCTAAACGTGCAGTTAGCTTACAGACGTCACCATAACAAGTTGTTTAGTGCGCGGAAAGGCAAAGAGAAGCGAAAGAGAACCAAAACACTGCATGACCACCTATCAGCCACGCAGCGCTAATCCCGCAAACGCCGCGGAGAAGCGGCGGCAGGCGGCGCAGCGATCGCGAATCTCGAGGCGTATAGGCGTGAGCCATAAAAAAACTGGTTGATTCGTCTGTCATAGGAATCAGTAAAACACGAAAGTGAAATGTGCAGCCAAATCTTCAGCTGAGCATGATTTGCGGGTCGGCGGCTGTCTTGTGGGTGTGCTTGGAGAGCGACATCCTGCTGGCGGGTCACTTCGGCAAAGATGTGTTGGCGTCATTTTCGTGACGGATATGACGTCAGTGAAATCTTGGGGTATCGCGGCATAAGTCACTTTCGTGTTAAATGAACAACCCTAAGTATAACCAGAGTCCCTTAATGACGTTCTGGTCACGAAACTTCTCCGTCACTCTATGGGAGAGCTTGATATGGTGCCAAGAACGGCCGCTACGCGGCGCAAGCTGTCTTCGGGGGGCCATCGCCCCGCTGTGCCCGGCGGAACGCACTGGCAGCGGCGGCAGCCCGAAGGCGTTGTGTGGAGGCAGCTCGCGGTATTCCTTCCACCAAAGTTTCTGCATCAGCGTCACGCAAACTTCATGTGCCAGTGCAGCGCGTTCAAGGTGGACGGCATGAAAATTGGAATGCACAATGCACGTGCTGAGTGGCGGGCTGCAGCTCCAGATACCGAAGGAACAAGAAAAAGGCGTCGCTCTTCTGTTTCCCAAGTAGCGCCGAACTTCTAGAGAAATGGAAGAGAGCTATACCGTGGTTGGAAGCTGGCGGTTTCAACTTCGAAAGCAAGAACGTTCGGTTTTGCGAAAAGCATTTTGATGCTAGCGATGTTATAAGAACCGACGAGCACATCGGGAACAGGGTGGTCGTGTCGCTTCAGCGAGAGAGACCGAGGCTTCGGACGGATGCCGTTCCAAGGATATTTGACGGGCTCCAGGCCTACCTGACCAAGGCGAAACCGTGTTCCCGGCCAGCGATTCAGAGGCAACCAGCGAAGAGGCGGCGCGAGTTGTCTAAGCGGCGTATCATTAGCACAAAATTTAAGATTTATTGCATGCTTTAAATCATAACTGCCCCCCACCCCCAGCATAAAAAAAAAGTATGATGTGGTGCCTCGGTAGTGGCAAAGGCGGCTGAGCAGCCAGCACTGGCATCAAAAGGAACTTCCAGATTAGGCTGCTGTACTTCCCTTCCCGAGGAAATCCTGGGTTTTCGGCCGGTAATTAATAATCCTATAGACAGTAAACACAAGGAAACGTCAAAAAGCGGGTGTCCCGTTTAAATTGCGTGGAAAAAAGTAATCAATCAAATGTTAGGCACGTGAAACTCGTGTTTAGAGCAGTCACGAAAGCGCTCGGCTGCTATAACCGCGCCGTCGAAAGTCCCTCCGTCAAGAAACCGATCGGCGCTCACACCAAAACAACTGCGCATTTGGGTGTAAACTCAATCGAAAGGTCTAGAATAAAACTTCTGGCTGGACCATTCACTTCATTTGAAAACTTGGGTAGCAGCGCGCGAGAGGCCAGCCGGATATAAACCAATGTGATTGCTCCTGTACTACCCAGTTGTGTCTCATTCCGTTCACCCTCCTCCCCCTATTTGCAGCACTACCAGAATAGAAAGCTCACCTACCGCATAAACATAATCGCCCTTTGGCCAGGCGCAAATATAAACACGTCGTCGAGCAGATCTAGCAGTAGCTGCTCGCATCGGGAGCATGAGCATCATCTTTTAACACTTGCGAGCTATGACGTACCACTTCGAGGCATCGTAAGTACGCATATAATTGGGCTATGAGGTAATTATTAACACATTGCGTTATCGCGTGGTGTAAGAACACTTTTAAAGGCGCTGCTGTTTATAAGGTATGCCCGCACTCCCAAGCAAACTACGCGTGCGTTCCAAAGTAAACAGCTCTCATTGGTCGTCGACACTGGATCCCGTTTCAACTTATTTATCTGGTGGCATTGATGCGTTCAGAGACGTTTAATAAAAGGTAACAGGAGGAACAGCACGCACATAATCGCGTCAAAACGTCGGCAGTAGTGCGCATACAAGCCCAGTACTGGCGGCGGTTTGTGGCCCCCCTACGACGGGTGGCGCCGCTAGCGAGAGATTTTGTCCCTATATCAACCTCCGAGCGCAGTTTCGTGACCAGAAAAGCATTGAAGGACTCTGGTATAACGTACTCTTTAGTGCTAAAGATTGCTTCTACGCAAGAAGACCCTGTGTGCGGGGTGCACCCTTTACAGGCCGCTTGGTTCGTGGTATTGGCGTCACTTCCGCTACGGAAATGACGTCGGCGAAATCTTCGTGTGCCCGGGAATAAAACACTTTCGTGTTAAAATACCCGCGTATCTACTCACTTAGCTGCAAATGTCGTCGAGCGACGATGCTATACTTTTTCTTCAATGTGAACATTTTCGACCGAACTCTGTCTGGTTGGGTTAAACTTGAAGAGGCAAATACACCAACCAAGGGCGGTGCTCTTGGCTGGTGTATTCGCCTCTTTATACTTTTTCTGCCTCGCGCTCCTCTCCCGAAAGCGCACGTACCCTCTGCCTGTTCCTGAGTCGCGTGAAGTTCATGGAGGTGATCATGTCGATGCAGAAGCCGACGAGGAGCGCCTGCAGGGCGTGTCCAGTGGCCATGCAGCCGCAGCGGAGCCACGAGTCGGTCGTGTTGTCCGCCTCCACGACGCCCATGCCCACGCCCATCATCATCGACGTGGAGCCGTACACCGACCACGTATAGAGGCTCGTCCACGAGGCGTTCTGCGCGCAAAGCAATCCGCCTTTCATGGGCTGGGCAAACGCAAAAATTTCGATCCGTCACCCGCATCAATCAGAAATGTCACCGGTTAGTCTGCTCACTGGAAATTTGTGTGAACAGTCAGTGACCCAGCCGTCGGTTGGATGACAGGATCACCGATGGTTCAATGACCAGAAAACGGTGACCTACAAATTACCAGAGCCAACCTGTAGGGCGATCGTGGGTCGCCGGAATCCGGAGGGCGGAGCTTGATGAAGAGAGGGAAAGGGCAGCTGTAAGGGCACCAGGGAGAGCGGGAGAGCGAGGGGGGCCAGGAGGAGGAGAAGAGCGTGGCTGAAGGCGGAAGAGGAAGAGAGTGCGAAAAGAACAAAAAAAGGAGCCCAGTTAAAGGAGAGGGATTGGAGACGGGGAGGAGAGCCCTAGGAGGGGAATCATGAAGCGGGGTAGAGGAGGGAGAGCAGAGTGAGAATAGGTGGGGGAAATGATATGAGGAGGAGGCAAAGGAAAATGAAGGAAAGAGAATTGGAGTGAGTGGGTGGGTGAAGGGGTTGAGGGGAGTGATGAAGAGGGGGAGAGCGGAAGGTGTGGGGATAGGGCAGTAGGGATAGCAGTGGGACAAAGTCTAGGTGGTATTGGTGGGACGAATATGAAGGGAAGGGGAGGAAAGATGGAGGAGGATAGGGAAGGGGGGAGGAGTAGAGTGGAATGTCGGAAGCAGGTGAGGGGTTGAGGAGACGGGAGAAAAGGATGACGGGTGTTGCATGGAAGTAGTGGCAACGGCATACTACACGATGCCAATTTCGGTATCAGTTAATATCGGCTCTAAACATATCAACATTTATCGAATTAAACGCCACAAAAGGTGAAACATTAATACCCCTGTCACACGTGCACTTTCAATCTGGATCTATGGGAAGCGCGATTGACTTTTGGAGCACGCTTGACGCACCGCCGCTGCTACATGGGATGTTTCAAATTAATCCCGGTTGCGATGTGGCACCGTTTGCATCACGTACGCCAGATGCACCAAAAATGTACTTCGCGGATGGCGTGTGGTATTTTCGCGCGGTCGTAGGTAAACTAAGCTATATAAATGTTACCGCACGCTTATTTGGGTCGAGTTTTTTTACGCAATTTCTGGCTTGAGTTGAAGTTGTCAACTTCTGTGCCATTAGTCAGGGGGACGAGAGAATCACCGCTTTCGTCCAATCGCGCTTGGAAACCTCAATTGTGCTTGGGAAACAAGGATTGAGTTCGAGCAGCAACGGGCTCGATCGCGATTGAAACTGCCGTATAGCAGAGTCCGACCCGAATTGAGCTCGATCTGTATCGACTCGATTGCGACTGAAAGTGCCCGTGTGGCAGGTAAGGTACCCATTGTGCTTCTGAAGTTGCGGCAGCAGGATAGGCTATATAAGCAGTCCTTTCTATTAATTTCGCGATTATGGACGTTTACTTAGAAGGGTTGAAAAGGAGGATAAAACACTCCAAAAATTCTGCGCCCGTGGATTACCATAGACGTGAACATATTCTACAAAAGAGTAAAAAAAAATAAGCCAGGTGGGTAACGAGGACATTTGCTTTTAACACATTCATTGTGGCTCTTACAGGGGGCGGAAGTCATGTGCGAGATGTTGATTTTTTCTAGAACTGCTCATGAATCGTCATGCTTGGTTAGCCGGTTGTTATCGCGGTCTGGACTACTGGGTAAACAACGAGCACCCGAGAACAACAGGAGTAGACAGCACGCAAAAGTAAAAACAATGGACTTCGTTTTGTGGGCTCTGAGTGCACATCCTCTGACACACAATGTGCGTTGTTGACTTTGACTCTGTAAAAGCCCCTCTTGACCACACTATTATTTTTTTTTTCAGGTCGTGAAAGCCTGCTCTCAGCGTTGGCACCGCCGCAGAAGAGGTAACGGTACTGCGGAGTCTTACCCGAATTCCGAACCGTACCACCCAGGAGTTGGCCGGGAAGTTCTCCAGGCGGTCGACGTAGTACTGCAGGCATCCGTGCCAGTGTATGAGCAGGAAGAGCATGCCGATGTTGAACACCAGCCGCACGTACACGCCCGTGGAGTACACGAACTGCGTTCCCAGTAAAGCAGTGCGCCACCGTCACTCCCTGTGTTGGACGACTGGTTTTAAAGGGACCACCAAGACAAAAAAAAAATTAAATGCCGTTCCACTCAACGTGAAAGCTGTCGGAAGTACAGAGTAGTGATTCGCCATAACGGGCTGTAGCGCCGTTAGCCGCTCACTGCTATACCACCCAATGCAATTCAAATTTCCCGCCTCCGCAGTGCTCTCGCGCCCCCTGCCTGAAACTGCGCCAGTGGTAGTTCTGTTCTTTTTGTGCTTGCTTTTCGTCCCGCACTTCCCGGCGTTGCACTGCCACTTTTTTTTTTTTTCGCTTACTACCGTAAAAACCAACCAAACAAGCGTTCCTAACTAAATGAACGCGGGCGCTGCGGGTTAATTACGTATATTTTGCCTCAAATGTACCTGCAGTTTTCTTTGCGGTAAACAACGGCGAGATGTATGACAAGCGCCCGCGGTTCACGAGTTTCGAACGGTTATGACTCTTTAAACCGCTTGGTTTTCGAAGCCTTTGTGGCACGCCGCTACGACGGTACGCCAAGCTCTACTTGGGTCCGTTATCTCGCTGAACCGCCTGATTCCGGCAGTTGCTTGACATCGACCGTTACAACGCGCTACGACGACAAGGCAATCCTCTAAAAAGCTCTGCACTCAATAGAAGTTCGGTTAATTAAAAAGACTGCTTGTTCCCATAACAATGACGCCAACTTTATCGCCAAAGTCAAACAAGTTAATGACCTAGATATTCGGAAAAACAGCTGAAGCGGTGGTGACTCATCGACCATCTTTGTCTCCAGGATTTTATGACGTCACAGAGACTTGCATGTGCGATCGGCGGTAGGCGCTACTAAAGCCACCTCCCAGACACACGACAGTGCGACTGTCTGTAGTTCCGTTCGGTCATACCGCTTGAATGCCAATGCACAGCTAATACATTGATAGCCCTGATTTAACTAATCCCCCGACTGACGTCACTGCTGACATCGTGTAGCGCGAAATTTGAAAGTTATTCTTTTTTGGTTAAAAACACCTTTCGGAGGTGGAGTGGAGCTGAATGGGTAACCAAAGGCTAGTTCTGACGAATAAAGCCCAGTTGTACTTTGCCTTCGTGCACCATTTGTGAATTCAACTGGCGTCTTACTCGCTCAACCATGAGATTTCAGGACCCCCGAACCCTCCCAGCAAGCGAATAAATGCGCAAAGCCAAATAGGGTAAACCTCTTTATTGCCCCACACGACTGTGCCTGATATGCGCATGTACAATGGCCAGGGCAAATCAGTCATTACAGCCAACGCCTTTACTCATAGAGGCTGTCAGGTAATATAGGACCTGCCGCTATTAATAAAGCACTGGCAATTTGGTCAGCCGGTTTGCTCCAGCCTGTTACGTTTCCAGAAGAAAGCCTGATCTAATCGTCACGTTCTTTGTTGGTCCAACCGCACGTGCCTCATTGGTCTAAAAAGGCTGCCAAAGCGCGCTGAGACGAGGCATCACTTGGAATGAAGGTTGATGAGGTGTTAACTGCAACGTTGGCGCCCCGCATCGGACGCAGCAACGACAAAGATCAGGCGATCTCGTGAACAATCAGTTCCGAGCCGGTGGAGCGGCTCTTGGTTAAGCCTTCATAGGTTCTGTTTTTCGTTCATCCACATCCACAAGTACACCCGAATAAGCGCCATGTTTGCAGCATGTAAAATCCGATAAATCTTCTTCTTCTTCTTTTGTAACGTCACCCATGCCTTTATTGCCTTGCCCCGAAATGCGCGACAATAGCGTCAATGTATTTGACTACGAGCTTTGGTGAGGCAATTATACATCCCTTAGCCGGATCAGAAGTTTCGTACAAAGCGTTAGCTTTAGCTATAGAATGCTACAATTTGTCTCTTTAACGTGTGCCCTGGAGCGAGCAATTGCAATTAAATTTTAGGGACTTAAGTGTCCGGTTGCGGGAGTAACCGTTCTGTTGCTGTTTAGTTGTTGCCGGCACAACAAATGGCCCCCGCTGCAAAGAGTAAATAAGATACGTGTGAGTGCGCATGGGATTTGCTTACCCACTGCGCTAGCGCGGCACGTTGACAAGTGGTTATGATGGCATAAAAAAGGAAGCGAATGCATGTAGCAGTAAAATCGTCGACAAATTCGTAGATTGCGTACGAACGACGAGACTGAAACAAAAAACTAAATGTTGCCAGGCTTTTGTCTTTAAAGCACGCAAGCAGACAAGTACCCCGAGAATTTTTTTTTTCCTTTCAACGAAGGACCTCGTGGGTGCCGTTTATTTTAGCGCACAACTTAATTTGATCTTACTCAGGCGGATGCGGCCTACAGGCTCACGAAGCATTACATGATTTGTTGAGATGCTGAGCTTCGAAATGACTGTTACAACATTGTACGTGACAGATGATCGTCATTAAAGTATATTAAACAAAGATTTACGCCTCGCGGCCGAATATCGGGGAAATTAAAGACAGAACGAACAGCTGAAAGGTTTTACCACAGAATGTTGCACGCATGTTGCTTGGCCTTAGCCAGCATTTTTACGCGCATCCGTGAGTACACATTAGGCTTCATCCATAGGGGTGCCGGGTATGTATGTATTGAGCATGTACCATTTGTACAATTTGTACTATTTGTACAATTACTGTAGGAGGAAGATTAGGGTCTTTTTTATGTTGCCTGCGTGAGAAGTTGAGCCAAACGCTTTGCGTAGGGATCAGCCCTGAATGAGCCATAGTGTGAGGGAACAGAAGATGGCGAGATGTTCATCGTATAGCAATGGCCCGCTCACAAAGTTCTCCTCGACGTTGGCCATGTTACTGATGACGGCGGTGAGGCGGCCGATCTTGGGCAGCGCGAGCAGCTTGTTGAGGCGCAGCAGGCTCGGGTAGGCAGAGGTGCTCATCGGCTCGTGGCCCGTCTCCCCCGTGTGCATGAGCACCAGGACGGCGTGGTCGAGCGGCAGACCGCAGAACGAGTCCACGTAGAACAGGCCGCGCCGGTACTGCTTCGCCACGTAGTCCGCGTTCATGTTGATGCGGCCGTGCTCCTCCCGCACGGACACGCCTGACCCCGGAGGAGGAGAGGGAACGCAAACGTCGCGAGATATATAGCGAACCTTACGCGTAACTAAGCGCAGCAAATATCGAAGTTCTAGTGCGTTCGATATTTACATTTTTTTTTAAATTACGCCACTCCACATGGGCTACGTGGAGGGGCGTTGTGAAGGACTACGTAATAATGGGATCGATCCAGGGTTCCCGGGCTCAGCAGCCCGACCAATGCCGCGAGACAGATTGACTAACTGTATTTTAGAGTGAGCTGACTCACAACGAGGTGGCACCCGATTTTCTCAGCTTCTTCTTCTTCTTCTGTAGCTACCCATGTATGGTTACCACGTGACATGTCCTCGTCTTCATCTAGATAATTTATTTTGATCAGTAGCAACTAATGCAACAGCCGCAGCCACAAAGCCGCACCATAGGGTGGAAAAAAAAGCAACTGAGAAAAGGTTCACGAAAGTTGTTTCACTATATCTGACGGAAATCCATGGAAAAGATTTCGAAGAGCGTTACAAAATTGTTACGAAAATCCGGTCTCCCATAGCGCTTTGAATGCATGCCGCGGCTTCAGAGGTCCTCCATCAGCTGATGTCTTTAAGCGCCTTTAACATGCACTGCGTAATTCAAGGCACGTGTCATACTCGGCGCGGTGGCGCAGTGGCTCAGGCAATTGTCCCCCTGAGTTCAAGGACGCGGGTTCAATCCCGGCCGCGGTGGCTGCTTTTCGGACTCGGTGGAGGAGAAAAGCGATAACACCCGTGTGTCGACATTTCCGTACATATTAAAGATCCCCAGGTGGACGAAACTGTTCCGGAGCGCACGCCTCATAGCCCAGGTGTATATAGCTTGGGTGCGCTAAACCCCACAATCAATCAATCAATCAATCAATCAATCAATCAATCAATCAATCAATCAATCAATCAATCAATCAATCAATCAATCAATCAATCAATCAATCAATCAATCAATCAATCAATCAATCAATCAATCAAATCAAGTTCTATGTTGGCTGCTAATTCTGCTCGATGTGCGGGTGCTAGTGGTCGTGTTGGTATTGGCATTGCGCCCTTCACGGAGACGAATGTGCGTGGTGGACGCTGTTCGCACGACTGTCAGTGTGCTTGCAAGCACGTTTGCAGGCACGCGCCTTTTAGGGGAAAAGCCCCTGAGGGACTCGGGCTGTCGGCGTCTCATGTGATCGTCGTTTCATCTCGTCGTAGTATCGTTTAGTCACGGTACTGACACACGAGTACACTCGTTTTACAACGCCTCGCGCTAGAACGTAACGCGCACTAAAAGAACACGCCGGAACACTCGTTTTGCAACGCCTTAAGCTAGAACGTTCAATCTCCGTGGGAAAAACGCGTTCTGAAAGAATATACCAGGGCACTCGTTTTCCAACGCCTCGCGCTAGAACGCTTCGTGCTTCAAAGACACGAGACTTTTATACAGCAAAGCTGTATAACTCTACCTTTCAGCGGTTCCATCTCCGTGGGCAAAAACGCCAAGGCGGCAAGAATACACTTGTACTCTGCCTGCTTTGCCCCTCCCCAGGTTTCACGTTAGTGGAGATGGCCCGGGATTTTTTGGCCTCTTCCGTCACGGCTGTCTGAATTCTTTTCACCAGAACGATCGAGGCTAGCTTCCCGCTTGTCTATTCGAACGTTTCGATGTAGTTTTTGGCTATGCGACCTGTTCACTGGTTGTACTTGCGGGATAAAGCCCGTTGCCTACTTTTTAAACAAAAAAATAGCTAATTATATACAACCCGTCACCACGCTCACGTATAAGCCATCGAGTATATAGTTTTAACTAAACTCTTCCATCTAAATTCTGAGAGTTTTCGTTTAAACTTGAAATCATCAAACGATCGTAACCGCCTTGCTCCCAAGAGCTTCGTCAGCCGTCAAGAAATAAAGCCAAGGTCTCCCTTCTCTTTACTTTTCGAAAATGGCGCTTCGTGATAGCCTACCGGTCCTGAACTTGATGACGACGTCGGCGAGGAAGAGCACGTCAGACATGATGTTGAAGAGTTTCCACTCCAGGCGTTCCTCTTGCACACTCTCGAAGAAGGCCACGTTCAGGGGAACCAGGATCACGTTTGCCACACCCAGCACAACCATACATACGTCCCATAAGTTCCTGCACGCATGCGCACAACGTGTAACAGGAAAGCCTGTTTTACTAAGCATGAATCTTTCCACCACATTGCCTGGATTCAGAGAAACATTTTGGCAGGAGCTAGCAGAACTTTTAACAGCAAGGGCTTAGTAGACACGAGAACAAACACAAAACTTGCTCACTCTGGTTCTGAACTTGCATTTTCATTAAACCGATTTCTTCTTCCCTCTTTCAACCAGATGGGATGTAAAGGAACGGAGCGGTACGTTCCTGAAAAATGGTCGCAAATACAATACTTCATTGTGACAAATTATACCAAACTAAGCCAGTCTTTAGCCCAGCCATAACAAGTTAAACAAGAGTGGGCTGAGCACGGTGCCCTGCGGCACCCCTTCCCCTGCGGCGCTGCTGGCATCCCCCACCCTAACATTGAGGAGACTATTAGTAAGGCAGGCCTGTGTATAGCGCCGCCGGCGTCCTGCCACCCGGATCTGATTCAGTTCAGCCCCGATGGTTCAGTTAGACAGTCTGTGGAAGGCAGGTTCAATGTCTACCAAAACAACGAGCATTTATCGTCATTATGATTGAACAGCGCAAACACAACGGGGCGAGATAAGGACACAACACGGGCGCTCGGGTTGTGTCCTTCTCTCGTCCGTTGAGTTTTCGCTGTTCAATCATAAGGAATGTATACCAACTAGCCCAGTTTTCGATCTTGTCGAGCTTTTATCGTCGTGGTGACCGGACTAATTTACAATTGTTGACACGATGTCAGCAACAGAGACGGCCTTGCAGTAGAATTGGCATAGTCTTTTCTGTTGTTCAGCGAGCGCTTCCAAAGCCTGTATTCACCCCACGAAAGCCCTAACAGCCGGGGTTCACTTTTTGCTTAAACCCAACCTCGCAAGAAAATCAGGGTCCTTTCCAGGTCGGTTTTCAGTGTGCCGTTCACCAGCACTCAACCTTTACAGACGTGAAGGCAGCTATATATGGGAGGGCTGTACACCTGTTGGAGCAAACTTGTCAGCGAGTCCAGCTCTACTGGCGTGAGAACACCTGGTACAGTAACCGCCGGCATGGGTTTCTTGTTGGCAGAGGCAGTAGGGGGACATACAGGAGTGACCAAGCCCTTCTGAAAATCCGCTGGAATCAAGTGAATGACAAATAGACTCCCAGCTTGACTGTCGACGTTGCTAGGGGTCCCGAAGGCAGGTGTAAAACATGCGTTTGTATGGTATCTAGTGAGCCGCAGTGTTCGTGTGGTTTGCAGCTGTCTTTGCTTCCGGGCTGCCCGCAGGTTCAGGAGCTTTGCCTACCATTAAGCAGTGGTAGACAAAGTCCATGTGGCAGGTGACGTATTCCACAGTGGCACACTCAGAACGTGTCGATGGAAATTACAATCACGGATCAACCAATATGGAGACAGGAGTGGCGGCGGCCGCCAGTGAAGGCCAAAAATGCGCTACTGCAATGTTTCCCTGCAGAAACTCCGCCAATGACGTCTGCTTCATAAAGTGGACGCAGACGGTGCGCCTCGGTAATCCTTTTGCGTGTCTCTGAGACTGCATTGTTGGCGGAGCCCAAGGAGGTTGTAAGAACGGAGCCTCCCCATGCCCAGCAGTTTACACAGCGCCGCACAAAGATAGTGAAATCAAAAAATTCCCCGAATTTCCCCGAGGGGAAGAATGCGAAAATGCGAATACACGAGTTGAATTTGCGCGGTTCGGTAATGTTCGCGAAAGAGAGATCACACACACACACACAACTACAAAGAAAGAAAGATGCATTTATTCACAGACACCTATTTGTGTTGTCGTTGTACTTGATTGCTAGAGCGGATCTCAGCTTTGAAATTTCGTGTCAGTACTCCTTTAAGCGGGTGCATTAGCCCTTCTCACGCCCGATTCTTGGCCAATCCCCCACGTGGGTATGTGCCATGTCAGCGGCCAGGCAGCGCGCGCCCATCTCCCCCCGTTGCCAAGGAAGACGAGGAGATTCCTGGCCAATCCCCCACGTGGGTATGTGCCATGTCAGCGGCCAGGCAGCGCGCGCTTATCTCCCCCCGTTGCCAAGGAAGACGAGGAGCGCGCGCACCCGCAGCTGTTGCTATGCGGACGGCGGCGGACGCTTCAGGCTCGCTTAAGAAGTGCATTCGCACTGAAAATTGCGGTACCGATGGCCAAGGGATCCCCCCCCCCCCCCAACCCGCAAGAACGCCCACGATCTCCAAATTCCTCTCGGTAATACGTACAACGCCCTTCTGTCTCTCTAAACCCTTTTCCGCCGGGTATACCCCGTCCACACCCCACCCTAACCAACCAGCAAGCCATCATCTATCATCACCTCCAGACCAGTGCCTACTATACGATCGCGTCATCCTCCACCAGATCACAAAGCTAGTAAGCCCCCGCTTGAGCAAATAATCACGTCTTAGCTAGTGAGGGTGCGTAAAGTTTTTCCTCTTCATGTAAACTTTTCACGAAATCGGTCAGTATCCACATCCCGGTTCGGCACTGAAACCATACTACCAGCCGAATATTCCCGTCGAAAAAAACTCCAAAATTTCACTCACCCAACCATATACACACACAAAAAAAAATATTTTAACGCAGGAATGCCAATACTGCCACTACCATCAGCACCAGCAGGCGAGTGAAGAAGACGAGAACGCTCAAGCCGGCACTTGGCGTCACGGACTCCGGGCTGCGCAGCTTCGAGTTTGCAGCTATTACACCTTTCCTTTGGCCTTCCTCTTTCGAAGCTATAAGCGTCATTCGTGACAATACTTATTGCTTGAATGTTTGAGACTGTCCTCGTACAGCAGTTCATACTTCGCATTCATGCGTCTCGATTATTTCATAACTTGTACATGCATGCGCCCACTTACACGCGCACGAAAAGCTGTGAGCTCGTAGAGGCAAGCCACAGAGAAATAAGGTATAGACCTTTTTAACTTATTTGTCCTGGAAGCTGCCATTTTATCAGTGGGCTGTGCTGGAAGCCCTGCAATTCGCAAAGTCGGCAGGAAGATGTAACTACGCATGCGCAACACAGCCCAGAACATGTCCTGATCTTATTAAAGATTAACGGAGGAAAAGGTTCATATACACGTATGCAGGCCCGGGCCAATGAGACACGCTAAGGAGACACGTACTTGAAAGCGGACTTGGGGTGTATCATCCAGGGCGAGCGGATCTCCTCCCGTACGGTCAAGTCGTCCAGAAGCCCCTTCTCCTCGCCGTCCATGTGATACACAAAGCCTCGCCTCTTTCTAGCCGGAAGCAGGAAGTTCTTCAGCTGACGCTTAAACATCGCCACCAGCCGCTTCTCCACCTCTTCGTTCTGCGGCGGCGATAATGGAAAAATAATGAACTCCTCCACTTCGCTAACACGCTCTAACCTCCATAGGGATAAAAAATCTAACCACCAAATTTATCAGAAGAAACGGAATACTGGACGCAAGGGAGGCTATCCGAGCTTATATGTACCCCAATGCCCAGAAGCTGCTTTCGTACTCAAGTGGCGCATCCCTCCTCCCAGCATCACAACAGATCATAAGACAAGAGACCGCGGATATATATTAACTTTTGGACACGCAACCACACCCCGTTAACTTTGCACCCGATTGTCCCGCCACAAATTCGACCTGCGGCGGCACGCTGCCAACCTCCTGCGCTCTATGCTGTCAATGGTAGACACTGGCATCCTGGTTTTACCAACGTATTGCCGTACAGTCGTCCTAATTTCTATAGCCTTCATGGGAATGGGAAGCACTGGCCAATGGTTGCAGATATGAGAAGTAATGCAGGAGCCAGTAAGGAAAGGAATGAGAACACGTGGAACCGGTCTTCGGTTTCCGCTTATCCGCTCCTGTCCGGTCGTGGGACTTCGACGAAGAGAGACGCTATGCAGGAGACGGATTCAACGGGTTGGTTTTCTTAGCGTTGCATCGAAATTTCCTCTTCTCTGTAATCCTTGTGAAGATGCAGACAAAGAGCTGGGCAACACGAGTGAGTGTGCGAAAGCTAGGGTATACGGAAGATGGATAATAAAAATAGAGCATTATCACGGATGTGGGCGCTATAAATGGTAGGTTTGGCGCTCAAGACGCCTATGAAATAATATGCGTCATCCGGGCGTCCTCAAGGGTGAGTCAAAATATTTTTTTTTCTGCTTTCATCTGAGTGATGATCCCGCAATTAGCTTCTCTGATCCACCGCCGACTTACTGGTGCTCGTACGCTACAAGGACAGCAAGCACGCACCATGTGCTGCTTGCTCGACGAGAACGAAGCGGGGAAAATCAAAGACCGTGCAGTAATGTCGTTACAGAGACACGTCTTAGCCGTAGTTGTATAACGCTCGTACAAAACGTCGATGACGTACGTGTGCTAGCTTTGCAGGCGATTGACACCTCTGTCAAAACACACCCTAAAAACTTTTTCTCCCGTTTTATAGGTGTGCGAGCACCATGGCATCCGAACTGCAAAATCAACACCGGAATACGTAGAAGAGAAGTGCCCGTACGATCTCCTTTACAGGTGCCGCCTCGGGTTCTTCTTGCTCGGTCAGTGGTGCTTCCGATGACGACGACGGCCCAGTACCTTCGCTCGGTGCGTCCCAACTGATGCGACCGCGTGGCGACTTGCCGCCTTTCTTTAGGGAGGGCCATTTTTTCGCCTTCGCCGTCGACGACTGTTCCGTTCCTGCCGCCTCAGGTTCTTCTTGCTCGGTCAGCAGTGCTTCCGATGATGACGACGGCGCTGCAATTCGTGCCGAGTGAGTACCTTGGCTCGGTGCTTCCCAACTGATGCGGCCGCGTGGAGACTTGCCGCTTTTCTTTAGGGAGGGCCATTTTTTCGCCTTCGCCGTCGACGACTGTTCCGTTCCTACCGCCTCGGGTTCTTCTTGCTCGGTCAGCGGTGCTTCCGATGACGACGACGGCGCTGCAATTCGTACCGAGCGAGTACCTTCGCTCGGTGCGTCCCAACTGATGCGGCCTCTCGGCGACTTGCCGCCTTTCTTTTGGGGGGGCTGTTTTTTCGCCTTCGCCGTCGACGACTGTTCCGTTCCTACCGCCGAGTCTTCGGCTTGCGCACTAACCTCCCCCGGCTTCGTTTCCGACCGCGTAGCCTCTGCGGCTGACTCCGTCTCTTGTGTCTTGGACGTCTCCACTGACCCAGGCTGCCCTCGCTGGTGCGAATCCGGAAAAATGATTTCCGGGCTCTGGCTTACGAAGCCTGCATGCTTCTTTTTGGGAGCCATAAAGCGATGCAGGTGAAGATTCGAAGGCCGCGTCGCTGTTTACACCCTGAAGGGGAAAAAAAGCGAATAGGAAAGCTAGCCGCTATAGTAGATGAGCTGTTCCAACTGAGTCAGTTGATAAAAACAGACACTATTGACGTAATAGACCGAAATAAGCACGCACTACCCGACGCCTTCATCGAACACCGATCACACTGTCCTGAGAGCAGCAATGCCTTGGAATGATACCAGGCATAAGCCAAGTCATATGGCGAAGTACAATTGCGCACATCGTTACGAACACTTGCGTGGAAGATGGGTTCCGGCATTTTTGGGGAAGGATTCACCTGAGCAACTTTGTGACGTGTACTCACGGGGGGCACCTGCTCCAAAGACGCCTAACCGTTTTATCCGATGGCAAATTAAAAAAAAAACTCCCACCTCCCCTCGCAGGAACCCCTGTGTAGATGCGACGCATAGGGGGTTCCGTTGTTGTTTCCGTCAGGTTGATTCTCCCATCGTGTAAAACGTGCCGTGAACACCCTGCCGCGGCTATGACGCAACACAATCCAACACAATCTACTTTAATCCAATCCGAAGCCAATCCAATCCAATCCAATGCAATCCAAGCCAATCCAATCCAATCCAATGCCCCTCGCGAGAGAGTGTTCGCTATCGGAGAGGAGAGCCGTGGCTATGACGCAACATGCCGCGGCTATGACGCAACACAATCCAACACAATCCACTTTAATCCAATCCAATCCAAATCCAAGCCAAGCCAATCCAATCCAATCCAAGCCAATCCAATCCAATCCAATCCAATCACCCTCGCGAGAGTGTGTTCGCTATCGGAGAGGAGAGGGGGTGAGCGGCGAGGAAAATGGGGGAGGGGCGGACAACGCCTACGACGACGACGCCGGAGGGACAAGGCGAGTGAATCAGATGCTCTGCATCTAAAAGAGGTTCCGAAGGCCAGACGTTGTGCCGCATCCTAGAAGGTGCTCTTGCGGCGCGGAGTCGGCAATCACATTGACGTGGCGCCCTCTAAAGGTAAACTTCAGAAACGGCTGCGAAAGAAGCGCAGTGAAGCTTCACACCCCGCTACCTTTGAAATTATTATTTGGGCTGTGTCTAATCTCACGGCAGCCGTGAGAATTACCTCCGGGAAATTCTCACGGTAGTTTTTATAACAGCTGGCTGGCCTAAAATTTGCTCAATAATATTACGTCCCAAAGTAACCTAACGCAACATAACCTCACCGAACCTAACCTAACTTAACCGAACGCGTCATAACCTTCCCAAATCCAGCCAAACTGCAACAAACCTAATCTAACCCAGCCCAACGATACAGAACACAACCTATAATAAACAAAATGCAACCCATTCTAGAAGTCCTGTGCGTCGATCTCTTGATATAGTAAAAACCAGAGTAAAAAAAAGCATTAACAAAATAACAATGGCCGAAGAATTTCGAAAGCGAAAAAAAAAACACCACAGTGTCGGAGTGTGTTTAAAACCAAGTACTATATACCACAGCTCTACAGGGGCAGCTGCAAACACGGCTTTTTATGGAATATTTATCACAGAATCTCCGGGTAGTGTTCTTCGCCAATCAGAGGCGACTGCCGTGAGAAATTTCTGACGGTATTTCTCCCGGTTGCCGTGATAATAGACACTACCAAAGGTAAACTTCCGAAGCGGCTGCGAAAGAAGCGCAGTGAAGCTTCACACCCCTCTACCTTTGACATTATTCTTTACCTTTATCGGTATTCTCACCTTCATTAAGGTTACCGAGTTCGGCACACACTTTGCAGGAAATTGGAGAATAAAGTCCTGACTCAACTACACAGTCGCCCACTAAATACTGAGGTTCGCCTATGCCAATGTATCCCAATAGGCAAAGGCTATAGTTGCTCACGCATTTTTATGGCCATTGGAATCCGATTGGAAACGAAACACCCGCCACCAACAACGGCTGAATTCTACGAGATAAAACGGACAGGCCATAAGCATTATTTTCATTATCCTACGTCGCTTTGCATTCGGCCACCTCTAAGACAGGTTTTCGTGCCATTCCAGGTTTCCCTAAGCGTTGAGATTGCAATTCACTTGCCTCAAACGATTTGGCGCAGGCTTCCTCTGGAGGAGTGCTTCTTCTTCTTTGCCTCACGTGCACGCTCCTTCGCACCATTTGACATGTAGGCGGCGCTTTCCGGCCAAATGTTCCACATAAATATCGCTGGGCGAAGATTTTCCAACAGCGGCACCCCGACTACACAGAAGACTGTAGGCTATGCGGAGAGACTGCTACCCTCTTCCATGCCATGCGGGCCTACCCACAGCTCTGGGCAGGGGCCAAACTCCAAAAGGACCCGCCACTGACTTACACGTGAATCATGAGAGGCCGCCCTCGTCAGCCCCGACTTACAGATCCGAAGGGACGTAATCAGCCGGGCTAAGACGGGAGCAGAAGCCACTGAGGCCCAAGACAAAGGGATCCATTTACGATTCTCCCATTCTTTTCTCCCCTTCCCCATTTCCTCCAACTTTACTTCAATAAAGTTTATTGAGACAGTCAGTGCCCCATTCTCTTTGCCAGAGCCACGGCGTGAGAGAAAAAGATTTCGGTAACTCGTTAACACGTGTGCGATGCGGAATACTTTGCACACGCGCACACAGAAAGCGGTTGGCAATACTCGGACGGCTCGAATGGTCGGTATACTTCACTGCAATGCGTATCCCACATGACGTTGTACTGTGTCGGAGTACATAAATGATTTCTTGCGAATGAGCTCTGTAAGGTCCACTTATGAGATTAGCAGCCGGGTGCCCGGGCTGCGCGTGAGAACCCGCCGCTCTGTCTGGCGACGTAGCACTGCTGATTCGTCGCGGCGCGCACGGGAGACGGATTGTCTGGCCCACCGCATTCCTCAAGGATAATCCCCCATTGAGAAAGCAGACACCGCCGCTGGATTCCAGGAACGCCTGCCCGACCCGCGGAGGTGGTGGGATTACCGGCGTGTCTCTATTGTTGTCGCGCCCTGGTCAGCAAGACGCACGGTCGCCGTCTTTTCTCTCTTTCACCCCGCGGGGTCGCACGAAACTGCTCGTCTGTGGGCGTGCCGTTGACCCGAATGTGGCGGCGCCTCAATGAATATTCCGTGGCATGCTGAGTGACAGCTGTCTACGTGAATTCGGGCACTCCCATACGCGTGTACGAACGCTACAGGGGCGTTCCCGAGAGAGGGTGATCTCGAGGTTATATAAGGCCGAACTTGGCCGTTAGAAATGGTTCTCGTCAGAGCGCTGAGCTGGCAGTTCCCGGCGAGACAAGGAGTCTCGACCGTTAACGCTAGGTTGGGATTTAGGAGCCCCCTAGTCGAGGTTAAGATCGCGTCGGAGGTTTAGGGTGCAGCGCCGCACCGGGCAACTAGACGGATCTTGCGGCGAGACAGAGTCTCGGCCGTCGTTTCTCGAGCGGTTTGTGTACGCTCCGAGAATAGGAAGAGTTAGACGAAGTTGAGGAGCTCGAGTGATTTGTGCGCACTCGGAGCTAGCGTCTAGCTGAAGTTTGCAGTTTTTCCTTTATTATTCATGTACCCAGTTTTCCCACTGTAAATAGCTGCATATAAACCATTCGTCTCATTTAATCAACCCCAACGCCTTGAGTTCGTCAATTGGACCGCCGCCTCCAAGAACTTCAACACCATCGCCCTGCCAGCCTCCTGCCAAATCAACCGGAGCTCGGGCGAGTGGGTTCCTGATCGACACCGGACTTCGGGGAAACGATCTTTACTAGCTCTCAGTGGGGAGTAGAAATCGGTAGAAAAAAACAGGAGTGTACTCAAATTTTCTTACTTATTTGTTTTCACATGATTGCCTCAAAAATCACGTCCAGATGTGACCAATTCCTCTTCTTCGTCAGGTGCGCCCTCTTGTTCTATGGCGTCATCTGTACTATCATCATCGTAACCGCAGCTCATTAAACATTTTCCCACACATATACAGGCTGTCCCTCATGTTCCCAGCGAGATATAATGACGAATGCCAGAAATTCAAATTAAGAGCAGAAATATTCCACACAGTCTGGAACTGCCGTATAATTTGGCCGCAGAACACCTACCAATCTTCTAGAGAGTGCTAGGATTTAGCACTGTCCAGCTCGGACCTTTCGACACAGCGCGAGCTGCTGGAGAGAGCCACTTTGGGGGCTTTTGCTACTGGTGTCCTGGAAATAGGACTTCACTCATAACTCTTTCCACATTCCCTTCTCCCTATTTTCAAATAGTCTCTCTCTCTCTCTCTCTCTCTCTCTCTCTCTCTCTCTCTCTCTCTCTCTCTCTCTCTCTCTCTCTCTCTCTCTCTCTCTCTCTCTCTCTCTACTTTTTTCTAACACTGTGTCTTGAGTGCCGCCCAAGGACACTATAAGCAGTCCGTTAAAGTGACATCTCTCTGCGTTTTCTTGTGGAACGCCACGTCTGGCGGGCGGCACTCTATAGCCTTTTGCGCCAAGCTGAAGCGTCGTCGGAGGGCACTCTAGCGTCACTCGCTTAAGAGTACGCCACTTCGTGCACCCAGAAGCGTCTGGGGGCCATTTTGTTTCTGGCTTGCAGTGTTGCCATCTCTCCCAATGAAACCGCCGCCGGTTGTGACGGGTAGAGTGTGACCGGCCCTCGCTCTAGCGTCCTCGCAGCACAGAGAGAGAGAGAGAGAGAGAGAGAGAGAGAGTAGAGGTGGTCAAAAACAAAATGGCTGCGCCCAAATGTAAACAAATATCACGTGGTGCCGACCGACCACTGAAAATCCTGGCGGCACATAACAATGAGAGAAAAGAGTGCCGATACTCTAAAAGCCTTTTTGTAGTGACGCTAGGGCACTCTAGACACTGCGTTTTTTTTTTGTTTTTTGTTTTTTTGTAATCAGAGACTTAGCCCCACGGCCATGCCTGGGAAATTCCCCCGGTGCTTAAACGAACCGGCCTCGTTTTGCGCAGAAATACGAAAAGAAATAGGTGCTGGAGGCCGCGTGTCCAACGCACGGCTGTTATGGTCACGTCTGGAGAACCAGACGTGACCACAGCAGTCTAGCAAGGCCTGGTTGAGGAATCCTGGACAACCAGCACTCTTAAAAGGCTAATAAAAAGGTAGTAATGGGTTGTATTTACTAACTCCTTACGAACTTCACTACCCCGCAGAACGGTACGTAGGTGCTGTCACTAGAATGGTCCCTAATTCATATCGTTGCTAGTCTAGATTGTGCACTTAGGAACTGCTTGTTTGTTACTAACATTCATTGATAGTAACAAAATTCTATGACTTCTTGAACGTAATTACTACAGACTATCCCCACTCCACCTTATGATTATTTTGTTTTTGCAAATCCACATGCTGACTTGTATATGCTCACATTAAAACGCATAATTTCAAAATTATCGCTAAAATGTTTGATTTTTTTGTGACCAGCCCACCGACTCCATCAGAGGACTTCCCGCTGCTGGCTATAAAAGCAAGAGCAGATGTACTTTTAAGGTTTACGAAGTTATACTGGGTCACCCCGTGCATCCCGTTGGTCTTCTTGCTCAATTTATTTGTTGTCGAAGTGTGATATGTGCGTTTCGAGTGTGTCTCTATGTCGTGCTGCGTGCTCAGCCGATCCACATTGTCACGCGTAGCTGTTTACTAGGTTATGACCAGTTAGTAAAAGAGCTACATTTGCTGTTACTAAGTACCTAGTGGATGCTGTGTCAAGTACCTGGTTAGTGGTCTCTTAGTGAATGCCGCCACCTTTCTTTTTAAGAGTGAACCACAGCCAGGGCACCCCGGCCTGGAGTAGCCCCCCACCGGGCGGTTGCACAAGCTCGACTCAATGAAGTTTTAGTAAACACATATCACAACACGTTTACTAAAGACGATAGTCAGTCTTTGGCTACTAAAACGCAGAAATTTTGGTCTGTTTTTAGCCACCCGGTCAAAGTGAAATAAAATCTGCGCAATCGTCTTATATACTCACCGCCTGATCCAAACGTCTAAGTCCGGCGTCAGTGCTCATACTTGTCAACATTGTTGAACAAGAACAAGGCATTACGTAAAACATAAGGCAGAAAATCAATACGTAAGTGATATTTGTAGTGTTCCTTTATTAAAAAATTCATGGATGCTTGGTTTTTGCGATAGTAAACGAAACATTACATCAACGGCAGAAAACCGTCGCCTGCTGTTGCCAGCGCTACCTCCTGGCGGCATTTGAGAAATCAAATGGCAATAGCAACAAAAGGTTCCACTAGATGGCATTCACTTTCCGCTTGGAACGCACGCGTGCAGTAGGGCATCGTGGTTTTCTAGATGTTGTTGTGGGATGACTCAATTCATGCGCGTCTCCGCCGTACGGCAGCGCTGGCATCGAGACACCCGACATGGAGCAGTGGAACGCGGTTGGGAGGCCTTTTCGGCAGGGGCGCCAGTCGACTATCGTCTTGTGGCGACATTTGCAACGAAGGGAGCACATACGCGGACATTTTTTTTTTTTTTTTCAAATCAGTCGATCCCAGGATGGAGACCTGGGCCGCGGAGGTGTTCTATGCATGCTGCACAAAGTGTTGGGGGTACGTTCATAACTTGGAGTGCCGTGTCAATAACAGTAGTAGTAGTGGCAGTAAACGTTTATCGGAGCAAAAGGAACGGGGAAAAGTGTGGTGGTGAAGCGTTCCTAGTCCAGGATGCCTGTTGACGGGGCCAACTCGATTACCCGAGAAACCAAGGCCCTCTGGCGGGCCGGGTCCGGGCTGGTCAGCTGCAGTCCCACCCCACTGCTCCGGGGTGGGAAAGGGGGTGGTTTAGGTGGATGGGGACTGGAGCATACGAGGTTGAATGTGGGGAGTGGGGTGTCGCAGTGTTGGCATTGACGGGGGCAGACAGTGGGTGCGACTTGGTGGCCGATGACGTGACTGTATAGAAGGTACCGGTCTGAAGGCGACGATAGAAGCAATACTTAACAGTAGTTCCGTAGAACTTTCTGGTTCTGAAACAGCTTCTACTGCGGGGAAAATTTTTACACTTTTCTTTTTGGCTCTCTTTTCTTTTTTATCGGTAGCGAAAACGATGAGCATATTAGAATTTGGGGCGCGAACGTCAGAAATGCTTTACTTTAGACCCTTCAGTTTAACCGGAATCAGACCCTTCGCCGCATTTTACTAACTTCGAGTTATCTTCATTGGTTGTCAATTTATTCAAACTTAAAGGAGCACTGACACCAATTTTCGGCGTTAATATTATTGCACAGTTCGCTTCCTTCACTCAACAGAATACCCTGGCTGAAATATGAGCGTCCTGCGACGCGAAGAACATAGTTCAATTGGATCTCATTTATCGCGCCGACGGAGCAGCGCGCGGAGCGGCACTCAGCAAATGGACATCAGCGTGACATCACTCCAGGAGAGGAAAAAGAAGTGACGCGACAGCGCTGGTCAAAAACTCGTGACGTCACTTCACGCGCGCGGCCCCACGAGCGGCGAGCGGGCGCAACACCCTCTCAAGCGGGCGCCGGTGACGTCGCACAATGCGGTGAGGTCAAACCGGGACTCTGTCATATGCGCCGTTCGGGATGAAAGCGCGGGAATTTGAAACAAACGATTTTCAGGCCGTTCAATGTAATTAACTATCGCGCGCTGAAGTATTTGAAGTGCTGTTTTAGGTTCGCCAGACCATTAAGCATCGATAAAGGCAATAAAAGTGTAACATGAAATTTTCGTGTCAGTGCTCCTTTAATGACGCTGATTGATATAATCCTGCCCTTCCCTTTCAGAACAAAAATATTAAAAACTCTCGCACTGATTCTAACTTACGCAATCCCCTTTTCTCTTTGATATCCCCAGCTACGGCCGAGAAAAAAGGTCTTTCACGTGGGCAGATACTTCACGGCAATTCCTCGTCTGCACCCCCCGCCTTTTTTCCTTTACTCGCATCTTGGCCTAAAAAATAAACTCTTCCTCCGAGTCCTAAACGAATCAAGTAACGGGCGTTCGCTTTCAACGATTGTTTTCACGGTACGACCGCTTCCTTCGCCTCATCAAACGGAACCACCGTGCGCCCACGTGTGCGTCCTTGCATGTGATGAGGGTCGGCGGGCTGCTTTGAAGACACCTCGTCTGCGACGCGTACACCTATTCCGTCGCTCGACGACGCGCCCACGCTACGCCGGACGATCTCTTCCCACGCGGTATTCCTCGTCGCAAGACTCGCACGGTGTGTATATATACATGCGCACTCGTGTGCACAACTACACGGACAGCCTTCTCGCAGGCCGTGTGTTTGGCGAGCAGTTCCGGTAGACCCTCTTTCATGTCTTTCCGTCTCTATCGCTGTCTCTTCCTTCTCGCTGCATAAGTGATTTCAGAACACTCTTTGCGCTGGCTTCTCCACTCTTATACGATGCTCCGGAGGGAAACCGCAGTCAAAATACGCGAAGGTGTGCCGCGCCCAACACGGACCGGACGGGATCGGCTAAAGCAGGCGAGTTCGATCTGCGTGAACCAGCCTCACCTCGGAGTGTATTTTGACTCGTCGAGGGTCGAACGATTCATTCTGCAAGCGAGGCAACGTGCTCGTGTGTTATTCGTGCAATTCTGGGCTTTTAGTTTTGTATATAAATACGGATCGGAGCGGTGTTTTCACGACGCAAGCACCGACTCTGAGAAATCGCGCCGGGCTCGTGAGTACGCCGTTCGCTTTAAGATCATTTCATGTACGCTTACTTTTATTTTAATGGCGCTGCAGCCGAGTGGATTTTCGTTAGCCTCGCATGCATTTTTACGGCGGAGCTGTTATAGGCTAGGTTCTGGTCAAAACTGCGTGCGTCGGTCGATAAAAGAAAACTCGCGTCGACAAAATGTAATCTTGCTGCAAAGCCAACTTTCCGGTGAATGCTCCGGAGCTATAGCTCTCAGTCTAATGTAAGTATCTTGAAAAATAGGACAGCGCTATCATAACGACGGATTTCATTTACTTGTCATAATTTGTTAGTCCTCAGTGAAGTTTGTAAATGCTACGAAATTTCCGAGAAAACGGCTGTAACTCTTGTTTTATCGAAACTAAATGTAAACCAATTGCATGACAATTTTCCACTAATGCTACTCCAACGTATACGTCGAGTTTCATTTACTTCTCATGATTACGTAGTTCCCAGCGAAGTTGTAAATGCTGTAAAATTCCCGCTTGCTGCCGATGCATCTGCGGTCGGGAAACGGGCACAGCCCCATGTTTGTCCGCTAGAATAAAGCTCTAGTCCGTTCAAGTTTAATTCATCTAATTGACTGGGAAGTACGCTCAATCGCAAACTACAAACAACGTGTTTATTTCGTGAACTTCTCTTCTTCACAGAGTGGAAGGGCGCTAATTTTTTTCGAATGTTATTCCGACAGCAAGCAAAAATAAGTTGAGTGCAAGAAGTCATAAGCACCGGCTCGCATATGCAGCAGGCTTTGCAGGTGTAACCCACGAATGTCAGGGTTGATAACAAGACTGGGTGTCTAGTGCTTGCTTTGGTGAGCCTTTGTGATCGCTGAAAAATTACCGGTGCGCTGAGTATCCCAAAATAGCTAGTTGGTCGACCCTAGTGCAACAGTATGTTCGTTAACTAAAAAAAATGATGGCCGAACTGCCGGGACATAGGCGCTGCCGGCCCAGACAAATTCTCGCACTATTGCTTGTGACGTCACACATAGCGTTAGCCAATTACGAAAGCTGTTACAGAGTACCGGATAGACAACAATAACACGTTGCGACATCTCTTGTGAATAACTTTCCGCTTAACACATTTTTTTTAAGAATTAGGACACACTAAGTGAATAAGTGAATATCGAAGCTGTTTATGATCCCGTACGCGTTTAAGAGCTTTCTCAGCCTTTTGATGAGCATGCATGGTCAGGGTGTACGCCAAGTAGGAGCAAGTAGAGAAGTGGGGATGCAGGGGGCGGGGGGGTGGGGTATCCTTGCACTTTGAGCGGGACACATCCAGTGAGCAGTAGGATGACATATCCTCGTCTCCTTTCAGAAGTAGGATGATGACATTCGGAGTACCCAACCGCACGTCATGACGCTTCGTCGCGGTCTTCATAAACTGCTCGAGGCTTATTAATGGTCTGTCTGTCTGTCTGTCTGTCTGTCTGTCTGTCGGTCCAACTACTTGCCGCCCCGCCGAATAATGGCGGCGTATCTGCTTGCCTCGTTGCAAATGAACCGCTGTCATGGCTCATACACGGCCACATTACACAAGGCAAATGAAAGCTCGTGCATATTGGAGGCAAAATACAAGTACATAACCAGAAGTAAGAGCGTTCTTTTATTAAAAATACACGTTGGATCGCTTTTGTTACGATAGCAAACGAAAAAAAAAAACGCGTTAACGACTTTTTCGCAGAGAGGCGAGATGAAAGAAATACAAAAAGTACCGGCTCTAGCTGTTCTGAAGAAACCAAAAATAAAAGAAAGCGAAAAGGACCAGTGCTGCGCTGAGAAATGGCGTGCGAACAGCGCGAAAGCGGGAAAAATTGAATGGGACGAACCTCCATTGCACTCATCGTGGGAGGAGCGAGAGGCGAGGGGAAGAGCGGCAGTGGTGGGAGCGGAGGAGAGGGAGTCACGTGGCAGGGGGCCAGCCAATGAGAAACTCAATGGCAGGGGCGGCGGAAACCCATCGCGTTTCGATGTCATTTGCGCGAATCAAGCTCAGGATTCGTGGCTAATTTTGACACCATTACCTGTAATGGCAGATATTTTTAAAAGCGATATTTATTGATTTATTGATTCATACTGTTAGCCCGTGAGGGCCGATACAGGGTGGAGAGAGAGAGAGAGAGAGAGAGAGAGAGAGCTCTTTATTAGATGAAAGCAGAGAGGTTTGCCGGCATGTTCCCGCCTGCATGCTACTCTGCGGGGATGGGGAGAAGGGAGTAAAGGCCCTAAAAGAAGTAGGGCAGAAGAAAGATGGGAAAAGAAGAGATTAAAAGAAAAGTGAACACGAAGCTTTTCGTGGTTGACTTAAAAGTCCACGCGATCTCACACGTAAAGTTCTTAATTGTCTCTGCGAGGCCGATTCCGTGTAAATAGTCAAATAAAGCAACCAACACTTTTCTCTGGGACGATGGAGAGGGCCAGGGTGGAAAAAAATAATAAACAACGCTGGGATGTGCAGCTGATAAAATAAGTAACACTTCAAAAACAGGCACTTCGAACACACATACATTGAAGAGAAAAAAACACACATCGACATTTCGAAACACACAGTTCTTCACGCGCGAAACACTGTTGAACCGTACTTATAGTAATGTCAAACATAGTCCCGCCCGTTACGCGGAGACACAGTGATGCCAACGTGCGAGACCATGAAAAAAAAAAACACTTCAAGATACTCATCGACAGTCACACTTTTAGAAGTGTACGTTAACACTTTCTAACTTTTAGAAGTGTACATTTACAGTATCCGTAAGAGTAAAATTGTATCAACCATTGCTGACCCCGATTCACGATGATTCAAGAGGCTGTGAGAGGGCTAGGCAGAAAAATTGGTGAAGACAGTTCATGCGTCACGCGTTTCTGCGGCCAAGGGCGAGATAAGTCAGATTGAGGAGAACTAGGTGTGTACTGCCGAGACTAGGCATCAATTGGAAAATCGTTATAGTTTTCATGTTGTCTAGACCGTAACAATCTGCATGTTACATGGCGAGCACTTCTTCTAGTCTGCCCAATTAGGCATTTAAAATGATGTTTGTGAAAAAACGCACCTTCTTTTCCCCATTGCCTGTATGCATACCTGAAACTACATTCTCTTTGGACAGTTACGGCGGCGGAGTACTGACGCGCTTTTCTAAACGTACTCTGCTGCATTACAGATCGTCCCGCTGCCTTGCGCCGTGCAGCTTCCTGACTGCCAGCTGTTTCACGAAGATCGTCCTGCTGCCATGCGCCATGAGGTTTCCTCACTGCCAGCTGACTGCTGACAGTGCTCTAGAGATGACTCAACCACCCGGTAACTGATTACCACGTTTGCTCGGTGTTATCATCGCAGCAGCGGCCACGACGCCACCTACAGCAATTCGCCTGCGGCTATGAAGAGTGCATCACGGTGATTGTTCCCGTCATTTGGAACGACGGCTGCGGAGCGCTGACGACCTACTCTGCGGCCTTACGGGTGTGTGCCTTGCTTGTTTGTACACAGTCGTAACTTGAGTCATATGCCCTGCTGGTTTCTTTTTTTTTTTCGTTTTTTTTTTCAAGTTATTTAACTAGAAGAGTTGGCGTAGATTTTAACATTGTTTTTCGCTTATAAGGATGGTTTTAGTGGGAGTACTACCCATCGTCCCTGAAGAGGAAACCGTATAACAGCTGCATCGTTACCGGTACTCACCTACGGGGAAGAAACTTGGAGGTTTCAACTTGAATGGAGGACGACTCAGCGAGCAATGGAACGGAAGATGAGGGGGGTAACGTAAGGGACAAGAAGAAAGCAGAGTTAGTCAGGGAACAAACGCGTGTTAAATAGATATTAGTACAAATTAACAAGAAGAAATGGATGTGGGCAGGGCATGTAATGCGAAGGCAAGATAACCGTTGGTCATTAAGGGTAACAGAGCGGATCCCTAGAGAAGGCAGGCGTGACGGCGTGGCAGAAAGTTAGATGGGCAGATGAGACCAAGAAGTTTGCGGGAATAAATTGGTTGCAGCTAGCCCAAGACCGGGGTAACTGGAGATCAATAGAAGAGGCCTTAGCTCTGCAGTGGGCGCGACATAATGATGATGATGATGACAACGACGACGGTGATGATGATAATGATAATAATGACGACGATGACGACGACTACCCTAGTATAAGTATGAGCCCACGAAATAATTAAATTGGTCCTGAATGTGGTGACGCTTTCGTAATGACAAGGTTTACACGATTTGTTGTGATCGTTCGGGCTGCGACCAGTTGGGAACTTGTTCCGGAGTCACTGAAAGCACCTACGGATCTATAGGGGGGAGGAATATAAGAGGTTCTTGAGGTGTCCTTATGTAGAAAAACAAGTAGTTGGGCGTGCTCAAAAGAAAAAAAAACGATGAATGATCCGCGGTTGTCATGTTAGCCCAAAGAATGTCAAACTGCGGCTTGGATGACCAGCACCTTCTGGTGTCTAGGGCTGGGAAGGCACGGTCGTCCCATGGTCTCCTGGACTAAAGGACCACTCCCACATCCCAAGGTTCACAATGTTTTTCAAGAACAAGCGCCTGGGCGCGCGCTGCCTGTAGAGTCCTGGCAGCAATTGGCATTCTCTCGGGCGGAGCGATTGCCGACACGCCTCGACGCTCGAAATTTTCAGGCAAAAACCACCTCTCCCGCCGGATCTACCCACCGGTGGACCAGCAATTGGATAACAACAAATCGCACATTTGGCGTCTACTACAAACAAACACCTTCCCAACCCAGCTCGTCTGACACACATACACCCAAGTCTCTATCCAACCGCGGCCTGTCGCCTGTGCGGAGATCACGCCACCCTCTCTTACATCATATGGGCATGTCCACAAAATACGTTCCACCTATCACCTCTGAGGAGCACTGGGAGGCCGCGCTCCGCAGCTCCGATCTGGACATTCAGGTCCGGTTAATCGATAAGGCTGTGGCAGTCTCCGGTGAGTGGTGTATGCCACCGGCTACAAGCGCCACCTGAATGGCATGGATGCAATAAAGTTTTCTTCTCTCTCTCTCTCTCTCTCTCTCTCTCTCTCTCTCTCTCTCTCTCTCTCTCTCTCTCTCTCTCTCTCTCTCTCTCTCTCTCTCTCTCTCTCTCTCGCAAGGCTATGTCCGCCCATTTGCTAACTCACTCACTCACTCAATCCCTCACTCACTTGATCACTGCTGCAAAGCACTTTAAAAGAACAAAAGAACACGTTGCTCATTTTCCAGACCATGTTGTTAGTACCACTGATGGCTCGCGATATGATTATTAATCAGCTGTTGGTATTTGTGATTGTGATCAAGATTGGAGCTTTTTATTTAGATTGGCCGATAATACTCCCGTACTTGAGACCACACTTGAGGCCAAACTTCTGGCCGTGGCTCTGGCCATAAAAGAAATTCCTAGCTCTGTATCGGATTAAATCTTTGTAACTGATTCCCACCATTTTCACTTCGTTTGACAAATCTGAAAACTGTATTCATTTAAAAACATTTCCAAACATTTGGAAAACATTTCCGAAGTTATTATTCGGGAAACTCAACTTGCTTCGCAAAACGGGGCTTTTTTACGTTCCGTAAAAGCTGGCTGAAACCCCTCGCTGCGGTGGTCGTTGGTTGTTAGGTTGCTGCCGAGCTATCGGTGTCGCGTACCCGCTCTGGGAGATAATCTTACGCTGAAACATGGTTAATAAGAAATCAAACTAGAGGGAAATTGGAGTGAGGCTGTCGTTTATTAGTTCAAAAGGAAATTATAAGGGAAGCACGCACTGGGGATATCATTGTATCCATTTACAGGATATACGACAGAGATAATAACTTTAATGAAGAGACAAAGAGAGAGAACCATGTTTAATGGGCAAGTGAGGTCAGCCAGGCTGGGCGCCCGACTTGCTACACCATGAAAATATATGAAAAGAACTCTCACTCACACACCAATACTCAAACACACAGACGCACACGAAAAGCACACACACAATCAGGCGATATAGTCATTTGTCCGAGAGTTCATAGCTCACTCACAAGTCCAGTGCTCCGGAGGAATGTTAAGAGCGCTTTTGTTGCGCGACTTGCCATGCCGGTTGTAAGCCAGGGCCCAAGGAGGTGCCTCGAAGAGATCTGGGCGGACGCGGGCAGGCCCACAGAGAGCTTAGCTGTGGTACGCTCAAGTTCGTAGCGAGGACACGTGCAGAGAACGTGTTTCACGTCCTCGCTAACTGTACAGGTAGGACACATAGGTGAGGAAGCCTGGCGAAGTTTAAAAAGGAAATGCAGACCAGCGATGTTAGCCGATACGCACCTGCATACAACACAGTGCGGGGAAGTGGTGGCGGTGGTGGTGGCTCATAAACGGACGCATACCCACTCAGGGGATTGGCTAAGAAGAATTTTGTTTCATTAAAAAGAACCAGATAAGGCAATGCAGTACAGGGGAAGTTAAATTTTGAGTACGTCCCGTGACTCTTTTTTTTCTCTTCTGTCCTAACTGGGTGGTGCGCATCCACAGCGGGCACAGCGGAAAACTATCATTAGCGTACTTGAATAATCCCGCCGTTGGGAGCAATAAAGGTGCTACATAACAACAGAGACGATCCAAACAAAACAGGGAGAGAAAATAAGCTCGACAGTAAGCTCGTAACTATTCCACGGCACGACCACCAAAACAACTAGAATTCCAACGCTAAATTTCTATCTGTATAGAACAGGTCTTTCAGCTACGAAACTACGTGTGCGGTGACAGGTCCCTGAAACAATCGAACATTTTTTTCTCGCCTTTCACAGCTTGTCAGGCGCTAGACAATTTCTTTTGAAGGACCCTATTGAGCGTTTGGGGTTGGCTCTATGTCAGGTTCATGAACAACAATAATAAATACAAGTATAAATTGTGAACGAGACTACGTTTATGTAGTACCCGAAACCCAAATAAACACACACCATGGACAGAGAGAATAAAGAACACTGGGGACAGAAGAATAGAGGGGGGCGGCGATACCGCAGTATCGAAAACGCTAACAAGTTTAACAAACAACCAACCGTCAAAGTCCGCGAAAGGACGGCGGGGACACAGTAGGGTTCAGTGCGGGAACGAGGTTGTCATACCTCACGTCCCAGATTTGCCGTCGTGATGCTTCGGTATTGAAAGGTCGAGGTGGCGTGTCAAGGCCAGGGTGGTAGCGCGCGCACCGAGCTCCCGTTGCACCGTTGTGAGGAACGCAGCTCTCTTGGGGCGTCGCGGTTTCCTACCGACGCACGGCGAGACGACTTTCTTGCGGTGGTGAAGTTCGGGGGGTTGCAGTTGAGGAGGACCTATTGGGGCACGGCACGGGTCCAGTCGCCCGACCGCCGCGCATCCCGGTCTCGCTCCGCACTCAAGCCTCCCTGTGCTCTCTCTGCCGCCAGCCGCTGTCGCTGGCCGCTTCCGATTGACCGGCTCAAGATTGAGGGGTGAACGACCCCGAATGACACTGATGATGATGGTGACCTCGGGGTTTTTGAAACATACCCCGTAGATCGCGCCTTTGCGTCTTCGTCATCGTCGTTGTCTTCGTTTTCACTCATGACAACACCCCCCCACTTAAGCATTTTTCTCTGAAAAATGTTCACACATACCCCACGCACAGTTCTATGCCACTTCACAAAAATGTTCGCTGTCCACCGGTAACAGAGCACACTCACACTTCATGAATCTAACAGTCAGGGAAATACACTTCAAGAACAGCATGAAGAGAGCTAGCACGTGGTTCATTAAGATCGGACACAACTCACTGCCTATATTTAGCAGAGCATGCTCTAACTAAAAAATCACGGACAGGTAACAATCGAAAAGCCAGGCTGGCACAGTGTGTCCCGTTTTCTACAGTGACTACGGTGCCACCCTCTGCCTCTGCCATACACGCGACTGGCGTGGTGGTGATTGAGTTTTTTCCCGCTCTTACCAGCTGACAACTTATATATGCATTCAAGGAAAGTGTGTGAATGCGGTGCGGGTGACCTTCTGTTCCCGCTGGCCGACTCTTCGCGTGAACAACTGAGTTTTACCGTAGTTCTTTTTCCTACCCGTCCGGTTTTTCTCTGGGTTCTCTTGTTCCGCGACTTACGCCGGCCGAAGCATCTCCTTCGGTGCTTATGCGGCGCGTGCTTTCTACTGGACCCAAAGACACTCGGGATTGAAATATGGGGCGATGGAAAGTCCCTGTCTGTGATAAGGACTTCTCTTGGTACAGATCTCCGCTTTGGAGACGGGCTGTCCTGCAAGCACGGTTTCTGGTCAACATTAACCTCACCAAACCCAGAAAGAGTCAAGTGCAATGCCGCCACTTGCGGACTATGTGAAAGTAAAGTTTCTTTATCAGGTGATGGAAGGACCGCCTGATGTGTCACAGTTACATCAAGTTCCCTATGTTCATTGGTATCTCGTGCCACGTCAAGAGGGGGCGACCGTTGATCTGCACTAGAGCGCGGTGGTGAGAAAGCCTGTACTTTATCAAAGATTTCCCCACCATCCTTAAATTTGCGGGGTTCTGTTAGCGTAGCCTCAAGTTCCGCGAGCCGTAGCTTTAGCGGCAAAGTTTCTTTTTCTATTTTTTCACGCGCTCGCACGTGCCCATCGCGCTCGTTCTCTATTACCGCCCGCGCTTTCTCCATGTCGGCAATCTTTTTGAGCGATTCTAGCTCTAACTCTTTCTCTTCCCGCCAGTATCTCTGCTCCTCAAGCACCCACTGCTCAAGATCGTCGCCGCGTAATCCTAAGCGCGTCCCCAGTTCAAATAATTCCTCTGTGTCCATGCCGGGTTTTAAGGCTACAAAAAACAAAGTAGTCTCGTCCTGTCGCGGACGCCAATTATTGTCAGGTTCATGAACAACAATAATAAATACAAGTATAAATTGTGAACGAGACTACGTTTATGTAGTACCCGAAACCCAAATAAACACACACCATGGACAGAGAGAATAAAGAACACTGGGGACAGAAGAATAGAGGGGGGCGGCGATACCGCAGTATCGAAAACGCTAACAAGTTTAACAAACAACCAACCGTCAAAGTCCGCGAAAGGACGGCGGGGACACAGTAGGGTTCAGTGCGGGAACGAGGTTGTCATACCTCACGTCCCAGATTTGCCGTCGTGATGCTTCGGTATTGAAAGGTCGAGGTGGCGTGTCAAGGCCAGGGTGGTAGCGCGCGCACCGAGCTCCCGTTGCACCGTTGTGGGGAACGCAGCTCTCTTGGGGCGTCGCGGTTTCCTACCGACGCACGGCGAGACGACTTTCTTGCGGTGGTGAAGTTCGGGGGGTTGCAGTTGAGGAGGACCTATTGGGGCACGGCACGGGTCCAGTCTGCACGGGTCTGCTTCATTATGTTATCTATTGGGACAACAAATTTGGGGTATAATATAATATAATTGAATTCAAGGTTTTCTTTGTGCTTCATGCAGCTTGAATTTCCGAAGGGCAATAATTATCGGGCAAGTGGGGTTTTTAATCGCAAAGAAATTTTATTTTACGGCCTCTGTCTTTCCAGAGGTAAACTAATATTTTGAGGGCCTCATGAGCGCCTCATGTAGCCCTGGCCAGTCCCCCTCGTGGATACGTGCCAAAAGCTTTGAGGACATCATCATCATCGTCATCATCATCATCGTCGTCGTCGTCGTCGTCGTCGTCATCATCATCATCATCTCTTCTACCAGCCTCTTCAGTTCCACTGATTCCTCTTCTCCCAGGTGCACCGCATCGACATCGACGCTCACCCAGAAACGGGGAGGCCGCAGCTGAGCCGGTGCGCCCGCATTTCGACCCTGCGGCCATCACAGTTCCCGGCTGGAAGCACCACCACCGAGCGCACCATGGCATCGAGTCTGAGCAAACGCGCCAAAGAAGTAGCCGAGGCGCTGAAGGAGGTGGACGAGGTGTTCCAAGAGCTGAGCAGCCGCGACCGCGTGCGGGGCGTCATCGCTACCACGACCGAAGGCGCGACCATCAAGTCGACGCTGGAGGACGACGAGGCGACGGCCAAGTACGCCCAGCTGGCCGCCAAGCTGTGCGCGGAAGTGAGGAACGCGGCCAGGGACGCCGGCGGAAACGACGAGCCCCAGTACTTCCAGGTGAAGACTCACCGTCAGGAAATCGTGATCGCGCCCAGCAAGAAGTACAACTTGGTCATGATCGCCGACGTGCCGCCGCAGGGCGATCAGTAGTCGACCAAGCACCGCCGTGGACTGGTGGCTGCGCGTCTGTTGTGCACGAAGTAGCTCAAGCCCGGCTTACAGAGCAATGTGCGTTGGGTTGTGTGTACAGAAGGCTTCGTGTATAGGCCGCGTTATCGCCCCAATCGGTTGTCACTGGGTGGTTCATTAAAGTGCGGATGGTACGTAACGGACGTCGGTCTGAATGCACTTTACGGTGTCGAGTGTGTACATACAATTTGCCCATTGAATTCGACAGTGTTCGCCCCATTAAAAACGTCATGAGCTAATTTTGTCTTATTTCTGTACCACAGTGTGCACTGGCGTGCACTGTTGTTAGGCCGACTGAATTGTACAAAAAAAAAACTCGAAAATAAAAAGGAAAGTCTGATTTTACACCGAAGCTATTATCCCCTCGTTGGTAGGAAACTTTCGTGTCGTAAAAAAAAAAAAAAAAAAACACGGGTCCAGCTTCTCGCCCAAGACGCCAAACGCATGCGTCAGGCTAATCAAACGTGCAGCGTAGAGTTCAGTATTCGTGTAGAGAAAAAGCCACAAAACAAGCATCGAAAACGCATAATGGATGATCAGGCGCCGGCGAACAGTGGGGCACCCCTGAATGTGTTCTGGTAAAGATTAGGTTTGCAGCTGCTCTCGAAAGGGGAGTGGGGTTGGCGTCATTCTAGGAGTGCATGCGTCAGGCTATGCGGGACCCAGCAGTCCCAGCCCAAGACGGCGAGCGCATGCATCAGGAACCAGAATTTGCCGCCAGAGAAGCCGAGTGCAAGCGACAAGCCCGCCGAGACAACGCGAAACATTTCATACCATCCCCCATCAGCTTGTGGGGTGGTTTACAACAGCAGCGCTGGATATTCACTTTCGCAGGGCGGCATAGCGTCCATTTTTTCAATGGAAGAGCAACCGGCCGCGACGGCTCAGTAGTCGGGGTATCGTGCTAGAGGGAGCTAGGACACGGACACAACTATAAGGCCGCAGCTGCTGTTTTCTGGCGATGACAAAAAAGAAGAAAAAAATCCCGGGCCATCTCCACGTGAAACCAGGGGAGGGGCGAAACGTGCAGTGTGTAAGTATTGAGAGAGACGGGTAATTCCTGGAAACCGCGTTTATTAGATTGCCGACTCCAACCGTTCCGATAAGACCGGGCGAACGATGATGATGGTGTAGAAAGCAGACTCGGTCGATGTGGCCGATGCGGCTTCCTACATTTATTTGGAGAGCGTAGGCCCGGCCAGAGGTGGGAGCGGCGAAGACGAGCTACCGACCAGCTGCACGGTCGTGTTCGATCTGTGTGTGTCGCGTGTCACTGCTGACGCTGGTCAGGCACCGCTGATTATGATCCTGGCGCTCATGATGACGATGGCGATGGTGTCGCTACAGGGCTCCCCCCCTAACGCGTAGCGCGCTATGAGAAATAGAGGACGGATGGTGGGTGGAACAAATAAAAATTTCCCCGCATTTCCCCGAGGGGAAGAATGTGAAAGTGCGAATGCAGGAGTTGAATTTGCGCGGTTCGGTAATGTTCGCGTAAGAGAGATCACACACACACACACACAACTACAAAGAAAGAAAGATGCATTTATTCACAGACACCTATTTGTGTTGTCGTTGTACTTGATTGCTAGAGCGGATCTCAGCTTTGAAATTTCGTGTCAGTACTCCTTTAAGCGGGTGCATTAGCCCTTCTCACGCCCGATTCCTGGCCAATCCCCCACGTGGGTATGTGCCATGCACAGACACCTATTTGTGTTGTCGTTGTACTTGATTGCTAGAGCAAATCTCAGCTTTGAAATTTCGTGTCAGTACTCCTTTAAGCGGGTGCATTAGCCCTTCTCACGCCCGATTCCTGGCCAATCCCCCACGTGGGTATGTGCCATGTCAGCGGCCAGGCAGCGCGCGCCCATCTCCCCCCGTTGCCATGGAAGACGAGGAGATTCCTGGCCAATCTCCCACGTCGGTATGTGCCATCTCCCCCGTTGCCAAGGAAGACGAGGAGCGCGCGCACCCGCAGCTGTTGCTATGTGGCCGGACGGCGGTCAACGGAATTCAGGGTCGCTTATAAAGTGCATTCGCACTTAAAAAAAACTATGAACAGGTATGTACAACAGCGGTGATCAGTAACATTTGTCCTCTGTGAATGTCCTTATACTGCCCTAGTCAGTCCAGGGAGGGCGTCCGGTGAGTGCATTTCCCTCGAGGGGCCTTGCCTGGGAGTGGCGCAGTGGTCGCAGGAGGAAACTATAGCGTCGTGCGGGGCGGAGGCTGCTAGCAGCGCCCAGAGATGAGAGTATGTCCCCCAAAGTTCGACTGCACTGTTGGAGCCACAAAACCTGTCAAGGAACCGGGAGGACACGATGTACGAGTGTTGGGCGGCTCCGCCATGTAGACAGCTTTGTCGTTGCGCGGAGATTGATTGACTGAAGTCACGTTTATTCCATTTTCTTGCGCTTGAGCGCTGCTATGGGTAGATGGGTCGGTAGGGTACTGGTAGGGAAGGGGAAAGTGGGAAAGGATAATGCCGCCATTCACTGCGTCAGCGGCCTGGACGCAACACTATGGTCGCCTGTAGTCATAGCCACCGTACTGTCCTGCGCGTCGCCACAAAGCCGGTCGCCAACGACTGGTGCTGCGGGGTCCAACAGAAAAAGCCGCAGGGCGCGCCACAAGCTAGAAGCGTACCCAGCAGGAGCTTTTGGTGGCGGACAGGACCAGGACTGGAGAGACGTGGGCCAGGGTCCAAGTCGCACGTTGGTGAGGGCACGGTACCGAGGCATACTGTAGCGGGGGCAGTCCCACACTAGATGTTGTAGGTCTGCCCTGCTATGGCAAGTGCTGCAGGTGCTCGGGACACTGGGAACGGCTCCACGGCGACGAAAACGGTGGAGCAAAAACGGTGTGAGCAGTGTTCCCGTCTGAATCCGTCGGATGATCACAGTTTGCCGCCGTGAGAACTCACGGGAAGGAACTGCCGGGATCTGGAGAGGGTTGGCCATGGCTACGAGGTAAGCTGTCCGGCGCGTTTGACTAAGCTGCCGTTCAGCCGTGGGATCGGCTTCTTCTTGAGGGACGGGCAAGGACGCCGTAGCGCCGAGTGGGGAGGGGCTCCGAGCAAACACGGAAAGTAAATGCGCGCGTGCTAGTCGGTGCAGTTTCTCATTTCCAGGGATGCCGCAGTGTGCTGGAACCCATTGAAGTGTGAAGCCGTTACCCGATGCCCGGAGTTTCAGAACGTTGCGGCGAATGACTTCGGTGGCGGGGCTGGTGAACTGCACATTGGCACAGGCTCGATACGCTGCCTGTGAGTCTGTGTACACATGGTGATGTACAGGGGAGCTTTTTAGGTCTTCCTGGAGAGCTGCGTCGAGATAATCACAGATAGCTTGCAGTTCAGCTTGTGTACTGTGGGCCGGAGTGACACCGACGTGGTGAGGGCGACCTTGAAGTCCAGTAGCTTCGTCGAACCAGGCCGTGGCGTACACAATGTGCGAGTCTACCGTAGTGGGCATGGCCACGTCCGTGTAGATGACACGCTCGTGTCTAAATGCCGGCTGTGTGGAGCGGGCGTGAGGTTTCACATGGGCTGCTCTTCGACCGCCGTGATGAGGTCCCATGTGGACGGGTAGTGGCTTGCCATCTGTAATGGAAATGTACTCCCGCGGAGGTGTGCTTCGCGGGAGTAATGGTAGAGCACTAGTGTTATAGCCCAGACGGCGAAGGGTGTCACGGCCAGCCTCTGTCGAACGAAGCCGGACTTCTTGCGTGTTCCCGTGCGTGTCTGTAATCTCGGACAAGTCGTTAATAAGGCTGCAGCTCTTCAGCGCTTCGAGGCGGGTGTAGCGGGGAAGCCCCGTGACAATGCGTCGTGCTTCGTTTAGCAGCCTTTCGAGTTCAAGCTTCTGGGTGCGATTGACCGGGTGGTAAGGAAGTCCGCACACAATACGAGATACTAGCAATGCTTGCACAATCTGCCGCATCTCCCTTTCCTTGACACCTCTCGTACGGTTTGAAATACGTCTGAGAACGTGAAGAATTTGCTTGCACGTCTTTAATGTCCTTTGGAACCAGGTAGAGGCGGTACAGTTCTCGTCCAGGTGCATGCCCAGAATTCTGATCGACGGTTTTCTTCAAATCGCTTGGCTTCCAATGCGCAGTCTGTATGCCTCCTTCTCCGCCTGTTTCACCGTTGTACCCCTGCCCCCGTGAATGACCTCGAATTTGGTCTTATCTGGTGCAATAGTGAGGCCTACATCGCACTTGTGATCATCTATGATGTGTGACGTCGTCGGCATAAATGGTGTATTTAAGCCCAGCTACCGCTTCCAGCTTGCACGGGAGGCCATGCATGGCAATGTTGAACAGGGTAGGCGCAATAACTGAGCCTTGAGGCACTCCGACGTTGTTGGGATATATAGCACTAGTCGCCTGGCCTATGTGGACCTGATAGGTGCGGTCTTGCAAGAAGGCTGCGATGAAGTTATAAAGCCTCCCGCGTATGCGGAGCTCTCGGGTCTTGGTCAGCACGTTGTCATGCGGAACCGAATCGAAAGCCTTCCTGATGTCAACGGTGACCACGGCACGAGGCTGGTTAAAGTACTGGTCAAGCACGTCTTCTCGAAGGCGAAGTAGCACGTCTTGAGTAGACAGTCCAGATCGAAATCCATACTGCGTTGTTGGCAACAGCTGGCGCTCCTCCAGATACCAGATTAAACGTGTGTTTACCATGCTCTCCATAATTTTGCACGCGCACGATGTTAAGGAGATTGGTCGAAGGTTGGACAGAGAAAGAGGCGGCTTGCATGGCTTCGGGATAGGTTTTACGATTGAGAATTTCCAGGTCTTAGGTATCTCGTCACTGTCCCAGATGTGGTTTAGTTCATCAAGAAGGGCTTGCTTGTGGCTATCCGGCAGGTTTCGCAGGTGGGCAACGCATACTTTGTCGGTCCCTGGCATGCTGCGAGTGTTCGCTCGTTCGAGGGCATGGTGTAATTCTGTCATTGTGAAGGGGACGTTGTAAGCTTCCTCATCGGCAGATCTATCGTCCCGATTGTAGGTAGTTGCAGAAGGGTGAGACGACTGAGGGGAAAAGGCGGCGGCAGCTTCTTCGGCCAGCTCGTTTACGCTCACACCTCCACGAAGTGTGACTCGTGCGGCACTGTTGTTTGTTTTGCGCTGTCCAAGAAGAGATCGGAGAAAAGCCCAGACTTCCGAAGTGTGCTAGTGCCCATTTATGGTTTCGCACACATCCATCCAACGCTCGGTGGCTAATGCGTTTGAGTGACCCTCGATTTTCTTCTGAACCTCGAGAAGGCGTCGCTTGAGATGTGGCGCATGACCAGTCTTTTTGTATTGACCGAAAATTCGCAATCGGTGGTTCCACAGCGTCACCAAGTGTCTGTCTGGCTCCGGGTGATCTGGAGGGACGCGCAATTTCTTGGTAGATTGTTCTTTCGCCATGCACAGCTGCTCTGTGAGATTTTGAATTCCGGCGGCTGGTGGCTCTTCCATTAAAATGCACCGATACTTGTCACAGTGCGTAATGTACGCCGTCTTCGCGTAAGTTCGATGTGGGCGTTGTCCGCCAGTGTGGAGATGGATTAGAATGGGCAGGTGGTCACTCCCTAACGTATCCTCGTAGGTTCCCACCGGGACAGCTTCGGATGCGACACCCACTAGAGATCCGGCGTTGTGTCAGCTTGCTTTTGTGTTTGGCCTAATCGAGTGTGCGTCAGTCGTGCGTTTAGCAACGTCAGGCCGTATGACGTCGCGTCTGCCATGATGTGCTTGCCCAGGGCACTGATCTTCTCGTAACCCCAACCAACATGCTGAGTGTTAAAATCACCGCACATAACTGTAACGTCCTTCGGGTACAGCTTCTGGAAGTGCTGGACGAAGCTGAGGTCTGTGTGCGATAATTGCGATTTCTTACGCGCACCCTCTGGACTTATATACACAGAAAACACCAAAATTGTTCGGTGTGGTGATATTTCGACTCGACACCCCGCTACTTCGGTGAAAGCGTTGCACCACGGTTGAGTGTCGAGTTCTACGTGCGTAAACCCCCTGTGGATGAACAGTGCCGCTTTGACAGGATGTGTGGCATCGCCGTGGGGTGCATATCCTTCGTACGAGGGGATCCTCACGAGTGGTCCGTTAACCTCCTGAAGTGCAATAATAGGTGGAGTGTTTCTTCCCTGAATTAACTGAAATCTGCTGATGAAGTCCGCGGTCGTTCATGGATGGCAATCCGTGGAGTTGAAGCCATTACTGTGTGTCATGATGGGTGGCTTTAGTGCGCACTTCGGCTACCGAAGGTGTAGCAAGGGAGCAGGCTTGCAAGGGGAGGATTCCCGCAATTACCAGTTTGTCCATGATAGTTCGCACACACGTCTCGACGATATGGTCTGTTGTGACCTGGCCTTGCAGCGAAGCTTGCACCACGCTGGGTGGCGAGATCACCATGGGTGTCGCGGCGTGCTCCGCGCGACTGCCCCGTAGGCGCGCCTGGAGCTCCTTGCGCCGCGCAGCCTTCTCATCAATGTGGGCGTTGACTTCTCCCAGTGCCCGTTCCATCTCACGCAGAATTTCTTGTACCTGGTTATGCAAGTCTCGCTCCTCTTCTCGGAGAGCCGCGATGATAGCTCCTAGTTCGTCGTCTGTTGCAGGAGTCAAAGCGGGTGAATCTTGCGGGGAGGACGGTTGTGCCGACCGTTGGATAGGAGGCATGGTTGACGCGGTGCACACGTGACCTTTTTATTGGTTGACTCTTTGGCGATTTGCGATCCGGGAGAAGTGGTGGCCCTGTCCGATTGTGAAGCAGCGGGGCACCAACACTACGGGTCCTGCTGCAACTGGGACTGGTTTCGGAGTGGCATGAAGCGATTACCGTGGTTCCAACTGGACGAGCGACGCCTACTTCTACGGCGATTGCGACTACGCGAGCGGCGATCTTTTGCCCGCTTCTTGCTTTGTTGTTCAAACCGGCGACGCGTGGGGCACTCGGCGTCAGTTCCATAGGTGTCCAGACTGCTTGCAGTTTCGGCAGTAGGGTGTCTGATCCATGCACTGGACATCAACAGAGTGCTGCCTTCCGCATTTGGCACAGGTGCTAGGGTGCGGGCAAATGTCTTTCTTGTGTCTAAGGCCTTGACAATTGTGGCAAACCAGACAGCGCGCTTCGTACGTGTAAACCTTCGTTAGTACACTCCAGTACCTGATCGTCCGTGGCGGTCTGGTTCCCTCGAACGTCACGAGGCAGGCTCCTCGCTTCCCCATCAGCCGTGCGGCAATGATGTGGTGGCTCTCCGAGTACAGGGCTCTTCTTAGGGACTCCGCCGTCTCCGACGGGTCGACTCGGTGGATGACACAACGACACATGCCCTTTCCAGGGGTTTGGTGTGCAGTAATCGGAATCGTTTGGTTCGGAGATATTCGGATGGACGTGAGTCGCAAGAGGCCTTTGGCGTGCTGGGCGTCATAAGTCTCGATTGTCACTGTATTCGATGCTCTGTTCGAGCGGATGGCTACGTGATGCTGAAGCTCTGACGGTGGAGCAGCTGCCATAACCGCAGTGTGAAGCAGACGCTGTGAAACGCTCGCCAGCGCAACACGCGTTGTTGGTCGAAGGGTGATTAGGTAGCTTGGAAGCTTAGAGCGAGGAATTTCTTCCGTCGGCGCTCCAGGCTCTGCCTTATTCGTGAATCGACGCTTTGGTCACTGGATAAGTCCACAGGCCAAACCGTGCGTCATTATCCTGCGCTGACGTGTCTCTCGCCGACCATTCGGCCTGGTAGTCCGAGACCCGAGTGCGGTCAACGGGGCTCCTGGAGTGATGCGGTGATCTCGAAGCGAAAGATGAGTCGGTGTCGGTGTCTTCTATTTCGATGAAGTGTCCTGCACCTCTGCGTGCGCGATGGTACGTTGCTCGGCTTTTGCGGCGTTCTCCCCGTTGGTGATCAGCAGGGTGTCTCGGTCGTTGAGGCTTCCTTTTCTGCGGCGCTCTCGAGAGCGTGCGCGAGGGCTGCGCAAAGCATCTCGGCCCGAGTAGTCATCCAGTGTCCTGCGGGTCTTCTCGCCTGGTTCTATCGCGTAGCAAGAAACGGGCGCGATGAGCGATTCCGGAGCGCTCATCAGACGCTGGAGCACCGACCGTCGCCGACTGAGTTGGCGGGAAAGCACGACCGCCGGGGTCGATGACGCCGGCAGCCGCAGGTTGAGCTGGCGGTGATGCACGTGCACCGTGCTCCGCCATGCCGGCGCTCGGAAGAGCTCCCGGCGTTAGGCTTATGCAAACGGCACAGTTCGAACGAGGTTCACTCTGTAGGGCACGAAGTACTGACCGTGTCTCACTTCACCAGAGAGAGCGCTGCCGTTGGCGATCCCGACTGTGTAGGTTGTGTTGCAGTTCTTGGCGTGGTGTCGACATTCGCAGAGGTAAAGCAGACAGCCGAAAGCACACACGGCCGTTCCCTCTGGCCACCTAGCGGCCAGCCGTTGCGCGGAGCACGACCACGTGTGCGGCGTAAGTGGCGCAGTCGCCGCCGTGTTCGTCTAAGGATGGGCGACTGATGTGCCATTGACCGTCGTGGTGGCTTTAAGTGACGCCGCTTATATTGGTAGGCGAGTCTCGTAGAAGAGTGGCGAATGCCCTCCGTACTGGAACGAATCATTGTAGATGGGGACGGACGAAAAGTCACCTCCACAGAGCGTGTGACGTCCGCACTGTCGTGGTCGGGTTGGGTCGATGCGGAGCGATGAGTCGGGCGCAAGATGCACGGTGTTTGTGCGTTCACGTGTAGCTTCCTTGACTCGGACTGGAAGACACGGCGTCGTTTGGCGAAGGACCAGGTGCAACTGCATGAGGTGGATAGGGAGGAGGAGGAGGAGGATGACGAATGGCATCTTCCAGGTTCTGAATTACCATTCCTGTCAAAATGTCTATCGCAGGTAGCTCAGGAATGTCCATCTCAGCTCGTTCAGAGGCTGCCGCCACGCATGTGTCCCGGTTGTCAAGCAGGTAGCTCCAAGGCACGGCAGTTGCGTCCGCTATGTTGTTCCAGCTGAGGCTGTCTTGCTCAGAAGACTCGTGCTGCTGCTTTGCTTTCACCGAGACGGTTTACGCAATATCACGACGACAGATGGTGGGTGGGTCGATGTGTGTCTCATCAGTGGACCACAGTGCCTGCCGTGCAGGCTGGCATCGAGGGGTTAGCGTTGCGGTGGACACAGGTCGTGGGGTGGTGTCGGGGAATGGCTTGCCGTGGGTGTCGGTAGAGGTGGTGCAGTCAGCCGGAGAGGAGGTGAGGTCGCCGCCTCCGTATTGTTTGGCTCACCGGTGACTACGCGCGGCGTGGCAGAAGCGGGCGAGGCGGTCAATGGTCGGTGAGCGCGCGCAATGTCGTCGAGTTCAGGTCTGTCGGTGAAGGTGCGGCTGCCCGGCTGCCACGCTGGAGATAGAGACCATGGTGTCGGCGGCGGTGGGAGAGAGCATCGCCATGCTGGGTGGCACGGAGGGTACCATGTGGGGCGGCCTAGTGTGTGCAAGCCGTGCGGGTACCTCGTGTGCTGCAGGCGGTGGTGAAGCGTGCGTGGGCTGTGACTGGTGGGTTTCCGTGACGTCGTCCGCTTCAAGTGTCGTCGGTGTAAGCGCGGCTGCCGCGCTGGAGATGGCGTCAGGGGGTCGACACTAGTGGTCGTGGACGAAGGCGATGGCGCAGAGGGTACAATGGGCGGCTGCGGCGCGTGTGCAGAGCGTGCGTGTACCTCTTCTGGTGCAGGCCGAAAAGCGGTTGTCGCCGAAGCCGTAGTGCGCGAGCACGGCAGCACGAAGGTCATCGTAGGGGGTGGCGCTGGGCGGTGGTAGGGTGAGGACATGACGGAGCTCTAGCGGAAGCGTCTCCCAGAGGATGTAGTGTACGTACGTGGTTGAGCTCTACGTGGTTGAGTTAGAGGGCAGCCTCGAACTTGAAGAACCAGCCTCTGAGGTAGCGTGGCCCGAACGCCGGTATTGGTGGGTCTCCCCACGTCGCCATATCGGTGTGCCGCTGGCCGGGTCACCACATGTAGGAAGCAGACTCGGTCGGTGTGGTTGATGCGGCTTCCTACATGTATTTAGAGGACGTGGGCCCGACCAGAAGTGGGAGCGGCGAAGACGAACTACCGCCCAGCTGCACAGTCATGTTCGGTCTCTGTGTGTCGCGTGTCACTGCTGACGCTGGCCAGGCACCGCTGATGATGATCCTGGCGCTGATGATGAAGATGGCGATGGTGTCGCTACAATAGTTATCCACAGATGACAATGACGATGGGTGGCTGGCGATGAGTGATCGAGGAGCGTGCCCCTTTGGTGACCGCAATGGATGATGATGATGCTGGGTTCACGGGGAATATTCTGAATGCACATCCCTCATGCTTACAATACATTCTTTGCGCCTTGGCGTTTTTGCTCATGGAGATGAAACCGTAGGGGGGTAGATATACAGCTTTGCTGTTGTAGTAGTAGTAGTAGTAGCTCTCTCCGCACACCAACAGGCGTTCCGGTGCCCACCCCTTGGTGTGACAAATTACGCCTGCTGATAAACCTTCCTTCCTTTGAAGTGCAGAGTACTTTAGGCGCTCGCCTTATCGTCCTAGCTCGCTCGCTGAAACCAAGCATATCGCCACGGCATTACGGTGTAGATTGTCACGGTCCCTTCGCCGTGGCGTAACCCAGAGGCTTCGAAAGCCAAGCGGCTATGCCAGGATATACGTAGCGTGAGCTAAGGTTCAGCTGGTTATTCTTAGCTTTCGTGGTTGTCTAGGATTAACTGATTATCATGTTTACTGCTGCTTATCATACAATCCAATCCAATCCAATCCAATTCTCGCGCTTGCGCAGCCCAGCTCTGCAAGAGCTACGCGAAACTGGTCAACGTCGGCCAGTGTAGCCAATCAAATCAAATCCAATCCAAGTAACGCTGTTCACGACGTCTCATTGGCTCTTTCATTTCCCACCAGGCCAGAATGTGCCAGTGACCAGATGATGCGGAAGGCCCGGCTATGAGGTGCGGGCCTTTGCGACAGGGTTGCCAAGGTTCTAGATGAGTCTCGTGTCTTTGAAGCACGAAGCGTTCTAGCGCGAGGCTTTGGAAGACGAGTGTCCCGGTGTATTCTTTCAGTACGCGTTTTTCCCACTACCACGGAGATCACTAAGCGCGATCCTTGCCGGGCACTAAGCGCCCTCTTTGCTGGGAGGCATGGGTCACACCGACACTACCTAGATGGGGTTGGTCACAGCCCCTAAGGAGCTTGAAGGGCTCTATTGGACCACGCTTATGAACCACATTAAAAACACGCCAAGACTACAGACGAGACCCTGTAACCCAACCAAGAAGCCGAGCAGTCCTTTGGACACAGCTAGGTTTAAAGATAGTCTCTCTCTCTCTCTCTCTCTCTCTCTCTCTCTCTCTCTCTCTCTCTCTCTCTCTCTCTCTCTCTCTCTCTCTCACGGAAATCAAACGTCCTGGCGCGTCGCGTTAAAGAAAAACGAGTGTCCCGGTGTTTTAGTACCGTGACTACATGATACTACGACGAAATGAGACGACGACACGAGACGCCTATAGCCCGAGCCCCTAAAACGTCAAACTTTCTACGCCCTTTAACGACCCTCAGGCGGACTATACTGAAGCGACCCCAGTCACTGCTTGTTAAATGTTGTGCTTGTCAAAGCGAGCCTTTCTATGCCTCACTAACGGCGTTCGATATGTCGCGTCAAAACGCACGGCAGGAAAGCCAACTTTTTACGCAGTGGGTTTCACAAAGCGACGACGATGATGATAAGCGCAAGCGCACATGAACCGCCTCAAGATAAAAAAAATGCTTTCCGTTGTCGCAATCGAACCTCGGTTCCTCGCTTTATGAAGCCGATGCCTATCCGATTGCGCCATTATTACACGGTCGAAGCAGCCAGTGCGGAGCATTAATTGGGATTGGGAAACCTGCTTGCTTAGCTCCGACCCCGAAATACAGATGAAGGTCGTCCAACTGGCCGAAGATGCCGCTCGCGCCCAAAGGCTGCAGGCCGCCATCTGGGGGGGGGGGGGGGGGGCGAATTGAGGAAGGCTCCCACTTCCCCTTCCTCCTTTACCAAGTTTTGGGCAAAATAAAGTTATTAGCATCATCAGCATCAGCAGCAGCAGCAGCGGCTTGGATTTTATACTAACTTTGCCTCAGGTTCCGTAGGAGAAAAATGTTTATCTTCATACTTCCAGTTCTATCCGTAGCTTTGCATTATCTTAAATCCCATGCTTCAACAAGCCATTTTATATTAGGTAAAGTAGAAGCTTGGGCAGGTTGGTACGATATCAGTACTACTACTACTATGTATATTTCATTGGCGCAAGGGCGTCTGCGGCCAAAGAGCGCCAAGACAATGTTTGTTTTGTCACATTTGTTGTTAAAATGCCATGGCGATGATTGTGATGCACTTGATAAAAATGGGGTATATATGGGTGTAAAGGGCCCTTACTCTAAAAAACTCCCTCGCACTTCCCCGAGGGGGAGAGTGTGTAAGTGCGAATGCACGGTTGTTGATTGCGCGATTACGGTGGATATCGTGATCTTAATGAGTAGTCGAGAGATTACACACACGCACACAACTACAAAGAAAGATATTTCACTCGTTATTGCTGGTACCGATGCCCGGTCCGCCATCATCGTTATCGAGATGCAGGACCAGCGACCGCTCTCGACGACGGCGCGCGCTCGACTGATACCCTCCCGCGCCACGCGGCCGCTACACGAGCGCCCTCACGCGTCGGAATGCGGAGCGCCCGCTACGCGAGCGAGAGCTCTCCCGCCCGAAGTGGAGAGGAGGCGCCCAACACCCGCAGTCACTGAGCGGAGAGAGGAGGAGGAGAGTAGCGCGCGCCCATCTCCCCCCGTTGCTAGGGAAGACGAGGAGCGCGCGCACCCGCAGCTGTTGCTATGCGGACGACGGCGGCGGACGATTCAGGCTCGCTTAAAAAGTGCATTCGCACTTAAAACCGAAGATGAATAAGATGAGAGGTAACAGTGACGATGTTTGTGTGTGTGCTGGGAGCGCCATAACATAACAGGGATGGCGGTGACGTCCCTGGCACGTTATGAAAACGCTCAGAACCACCCTCACTATTTGCATTGGGTGGCCCTGATGTCACACATGGTATGAGATGAGTGCTAAAAATCCAATGTCAGAGAGGTAGGCTAAAAGGCGTTCACTTCTAATCGGGGGTTGATCAGATAAAAACAAGGATGGGTGTAAGGGTATCGTGTAGTTGTATAGTTGTGGGAAGTGTCGTTTCCTTGCGTCATGGTACGCCAAGCATTCAATCAATACATGGAGGACTGTAAGTCTTCGTCCGCATTTCTCACAAGATGGTGGTGGGGTTCCGTTTAAAAGGCATGAGTGTGTAGCGTGTGTGTGACCTATTCTTAATCTGCACATTGGTATTTCTATGAACCTGTTCCGTTTCTCTGTGTTGTATTTCCCTATTTGTGGTTTTATAATGTGCAGTTTGTTTTCGATTTGTGTGTCCCACTGTACCTGCCAGCGCCTCCGAAGCATACTCCGAACGAGTGGTTTCATGTCTAGGTAGGGAACACGTGCGATATCTACAACACTGCGGAGAGCCGCCACAGCAGCATTCTGGTCAGCAATTTCATTGCCTGAAATTCCGCTGTGCCCAGGTACCCAGCACACTACTACAGTCAATTTTAGAGCGTAAGCAGACATTATGGATTTGATAAGACGGTTTAAAATGAAGTTTCTCGTTGGTTTTCCTAAATGGAGAGCCGGTACTACACTCAGGGAGTCTGTAAAAATAATGGAACGGGGTATTGTGGTTTCTGTAATGTGTTCCACAGTGTTTAAAATGCCGTGTGCCTCAGCTGTAAAAATACTGGTATTTTTGTGCATTGTCTTTGTGATAGCAAAGTTTGGGCCATGTGCAGCGCATGACACAGAATGGGCGGACTTGGAGGCATCTGTGTAAAACGTTGTGTAGGGATATTTGTGTCGTAGGTTTAGGAAGTGCTGCAAGATGAGTTCTCTTGGTGCAGTGCTTTTGTTAATGGCTCTAAAAGATAAATCACAAGAAATCGGGGACATTTCCAAAGAAGCAACAAGGTCTGTGATCGAAGTTTTGTAGGTCTCGCTAAAAGAAATCCCAAGCTCCTCAGTTTGCAGTTTCACTCTCAACGAAAAAGGCATAGATTAGAGGGTCGACTGAGAAACGAGTGCATGGCAGAGGTGTCATTGACAATAAACGAAGCAGGGTGATTTTTTATGGATGTTGCCTTCCTGGCATACAATAGGTCTGCGTATAAGCGCTGGTCTTCCAGGCACCACTGGTCACATTCTACATATAGGCTTTGTGCAGGACTCGTTCGGAAGGCTCCTGACGAAAGGCGAAGCCCAAGGTGCAGAACAGGGTCAAGCATTTTTAAAGCGGTTTTCGAAGCTGACCCGTATACTACGCTCCCATAGTCCAACCGCGACTTCACTAAACTGTTGTAGAGACGCAGCAGGCACATCTTATCTGCGCCGTAGGAGTGGTGCGATAGGACTTTTAGGATATTCATTGCCTTTATACATTTTATTTTGAGTAGCTTTATATGTGGAATAAATGACAGCTTTTCATCTAACACAATCCCTAAAAACTTGTGTTCCTTCTTCACAGGCACAGCTACTCCACTGAGCTGGACGGTGGGCTCAGGGTGAATACCACGCCTCTTGGAAAATAAGACACATGTGCTCTTTTGAGGATTTAGCTTCAAGCCATTTTCGTCGGCCCATTTTACAAGCCTGTTTGTGGCAAGTTGTAACTGCCGTTCACAGATGGACAGGTTACAGGACCGGAAACTGATATGAACATCATCCACGTAAATGGAGTAAAAAATGGTACGGGGCAGAGCTTTTCCAAGTGTGTTCATCTTAGCTATAAAAAGTGTGCAACTAAGTACTCCACCCTGAGGAACACCGTTTTCTTGCATATGTAGTGCGGATACTGCAGCCCCGACCCTCACTTTGAATGTTCGTTCAGACAAATAGCTTTCAAGTGTGTTAAGCATATTCCCACAAATACCAAACGATTTTAGGTCCCGCAGGATGCCGTAGCGCCAGGCAGTGTCATATGCTTTTTCTAGATAAAAAAATATGGACATACAAAACTGGTTGTTAACAAAGGCATTTTTCACATAGGATTCAAAAGCGACAAGTTGGTCTGTTGTTGATCTGCCCGACCGAGAACCTGCCTGGCAGCTGTCAAGAATACCATTGTATTCCAGGAAGTATAGTAACCTTCTGTTGATCATTTTTTCGAACAGCTTGCACAAGCAGCTGGTCAGGGCAATTGGACGATAACTTGAAACACAGGGTGCATCTTTTCCCTGTTTCAGCAGTGGTACAAAGTTAGCCTATTTCCATGCCTTAGGAAAGTGCCCAGCACGCCATATTCTGTTAAATAAGGACAGGAGAGTATTGATTGCATCTGTATGAAGGTGTTTGATCATGCCGTACGTAATGTTATCTGCACCTGGCGCCGAAGACTTGCAACCAGCCAACGTAGTCATGAGCTCGTGAAGGGAGAATGGAGAGTTATAGGAATCGTTTGATTGCTTGTGGTCACGTATGGACTTCCGCTCAGCTGACTTTTTGTAGTGTATAAATGAGCTTGTGTAATGTGAAGAGCTTGAGACGTGTTCAAAGTGATGTGCCAACGCGTTTGCCTGGTCCTCTAGGGTGCCACCAGTGGTGTTTACAAGGGGTAGGCCATGTGTGCTTTGTCCATTAAGTTTTCTAATCCTGTACCAAATCTTTTGTGTATAGGTTAAAGAATTTATTGAAGTTAAGAAGGACCTCCAGCTATTGTTTTTGGCCTGACGGCGAATGCGCTTTCCCATGGCTTTGGTGCGCTTGAACGCTACAAGGTTGTCCGCAGTTGGGTACCTGCGAAGAATGCCCCACGCCTTGTTATGTGCCTGGCGTGCTTGTCGACACTCTTCATTCCACCAGGGCCGCCTTAGGTTACTTGTGTTGCCAGAAGTCTGACGAATGAAGTTCTCTGCAGCGTCAAGGATATGTGCTGTTATAAAGCTACACGCTTCGTCAATACCCAAGTGTTCTATGGAAGTGTGTGTGAGTTGAGATTTCTGCTTAAATTTCTCCCAGTCCGCAGCGGTTTCTTTAAACCTTTTAGTTGAGATGGGAGTGTAGGGGTCTCTGTCTAGGCATCTCAGGAATACAGGGAAATGGTCACTTCCAAGCGGGTTTTTCTCGACCTGCCATTCAACGAGTGGAAAAAGAACAGCAGACCCGATTGCCAAGTCTATGTGTGAGTACGTGTTGTGTGTGTGATATTATAATATGTAGGCTGTTTTTTGTTGAACAAACACGCACCAGATGATACAAGGAAATGTTCAATCAAGCGGCCACGAGCGTCAGTTCTCCCAGGACCCCAGAGTTTGTTGTGTGCATTTAGGTCTCCAACTAAGATAAATGGTTCAGGAAGCTCATCCACCAACGACTCAAATTCTGAGGTAGACAATTGATGATCCGGGGGAATGTATAAGGAACATACTGTAATCAGCCGACCAAAAATGATCACGCGGACAGCAACTGCCTCAAGGCTGGTGAGTAGTCTAATGGACTGGGAAGGAATGGATTTTCGCGCAAAGGCATCTCTATCTTTCCTGAAGACAGTGTATTGTTTAAGAAAGTTACTTTACTTAGGATTCAGCTGTGTTTCTTGGAGGCAAACAATACTGGATTGATGTTTATGAAGGAGTTCATATACATCATCTAAGTTTTTTATGAGACCCCTACAGTTCCATTGAACTATGTTTTCAACAGCAATCATGGATTAAAGATAATAAAGATGTAGTTGTGAAGTTGCCTATTTTGGTTCATGTCAGTGAGTCTTCCTTAGGGCCTGTGATGCGAGAAGGTGGTTTTTTTCCATGGCCAAAAGTGCTGCGGCGCTCATTTTCCGCCTGCTGGGCAGGTTGAGATGCCGACGTGTCCATGTCCTCGATTGACAATTCAGGCGGCAGCGAAAAGGTGTCCTTCCGACATCCACCTCGTGGATTGATTCCTGGGGTGGCCGCAGGCTTCTTGGCTAGAACCTGCGGTGCGGGGCCCCCTGAGTTCATGCTCTCAGTGCCCTCGGGTGTTGTGTGGGCCAATGGAGCTGGACTGGAAGAGGCCGGACCAGTACCAACATCACCACGTTCTGCACGGGCTCCGCAGAAGTAGTGGTGGGGTGCTCGGCTGTGGATGGCAGCCCAGCAGGAGGAGGAACCACCAGGGCCTCTGCTGTAGAGGCAGGAGCTGGTGGTTGCTCGGAGGGGGTTAATGACAGCGACACATCAGCTAAGCTGCACTGTGTCGCCGTACTAACCAAACATCGCCCCAACCCCCGGCGGGCGGCGTCTGCATAGGATGCAGCCGAAAACGTCTTGTGCTTTTGGCGTGCTTCAGGGAAACTAATATTTTCGGTTACTTTGATCTGAATGGTCTTTTTTTCTTTCTTGAAAGATGGGCAGGATCGTGAGTATGCAGCGTGTGAGCCACTGCAGTTCGCACGTTTCATGATTGTGTTTTTGCAGTCATCAGAAGAGTGATCATTTTCGCCACATTTCGCACAGGTGAGCGTGCCACGGCAAGCTAGAGTTCCATGACCGTAGTGTTGACATTTAAAGAATCGCCTCGTGTTTGGAATGTAGGTGCGTGCACGACAGCTAAGGAAAGCTGCTTTCCCTGTCTCGGGCAGAGGGTAGAGCTAGCAAATGTTAGGATGGTGTGTCTGGTCTTGATCTCTGCTCCATCTCTTCTCGTAATAATTCTACGCACGCCAACAACACCTTGGTCATGCAGTCCCTCAAGGAGATCATCATCTGTCGCATGGAGGAGTTCTTTGTCAGAGATAACACCTTGGGCAGTGTTTAGCGTGCGGTGTGGCGTAACTGTGACAGTCAAGTTGGCAATTTTTTCTTGCTTCAGGAGGTTCTCGCTTTGGTTTTTTCGCATAACTTCAACAAGGAGGTCTCCAGAGGGCATCTTTTTGGCATTGTAGTCTTTTCCAACAATGTTTTCAATACACTTGGCAATGAAGAAGACTGACAGGTCGGTGATAGGTTTTTCTTCCATCGAGTGTACAACTAGGTATGTGCTGAAATCTGCCTGAGGTGGTTGGGTGTGGAGTGCTTCGGTGCGACCCCTTTTAGGAGGTCGATCAGGGTGTTTTGCGGGAGTTGAGAAGATAGCCATATAACTTGGAATGAATTCGGTGGCAAGGCCAGTCACCCACCACGTAGCCCAACAAGGGAACGTGGCTTTGCAGCCCACGCTAACTGTACGTTGCCACTATAACCCTATGCTCGGGATCTAGGTTGAAGCCTTCGCACAGGGTTAACCCTCGCCGCCTGGAGAAAAACGGAGAAATAAAGAAAAGAGAAGATGACAGGACAGGGTTAGGAAAGACAATAGGAAAGCAAAAGAATGAAGAGGAGGACAGGAAAAGGCGACTGGCTGATTCCCCCCAGGTCGGGTCAGACTGGGGGAACCGTCTACGGGAAGCGGGGGCCGAAGTGGTGTGTTGCCTCTGTCAGGGGGCCATAAAGGTCCAAAAACTACCCTGCCTTTGGCTCAACCACCAGGATGCCCTTTTCCCGGACACGGCAAAGCAACGCATAGCCAAGGTCGTGGGTGGGTCCAACCCACATGGGCTCGGGGTCCACGGTGTCGCCACTACCGTCACCTTGAATAGACAAGGTGCCCCTGCGGGTAGGTACGATATCAGGAAAACAAACTCATGCACAAGAAAACACCGCCCTGACTCTCAACTAGACCCCCTCCGTTCCTCAACAGTGAATGAATATTACAGTGATTTACAAGAAAATTAGAACAGGGACAGCCGAAAAAAGAACTACTGCTGCTTCAAATACCAATTTGCACCTACGAGCACAACTTATGATGCACGCGCAGAAACAAAAAATCATGAAGTGAAAGTGAACGCATTAGTGTGCAATTTCTGAACGGATATGCCGGCATTGTCGCCATCTTTCTTGGAGCCAAAGGAGCAGAAGCGGCCGCAGTGCCTTGCGGAGCGCCCTTGACTCGCCGGAGACTGCTGGGCCGCTGGGTGAGGCAGCAGCGTGAATGCGAAGCTCGGCACGCACGTGCCGCAATCCCATTTCCCATCACCACCGCCACCATTTCCTTAGCGTCTTTTCGCGAGACAAACACGGATCCACTGCATCACTACAGTCCGATCCTTTGCGTCTTCTTGGTCTTCTCCCTGATACTAAAGCTAAGAGCTTTGGCCTGGTTAGGTGTTCCAGAGCTTGGCAACTCAGCACCAAGTGTTATGCTGTATTCTTCTCGAAAGCAACGGGGCCGAAAGGGAAAGTCGCTGCACACGGTGCATGGCAATAAGGTGGCCCGGTTTTCGTCCCAGCCGTGGCCATTTTCAGATGAAGTAACTGGAGCAAGACATGGCTGCGCTGTGTGGTGTGTCCTCTTCTGTCGTCCCATCCTTGTAGCGCTAACTTTATTTCCATCATGGCGGGAAAACCCGCTAGGGAAGTCCGCATACTGCGTGGACGTAAGAGCGAGGCCGCCTTGCGCTGAATGCTTTTTCATTTTTTTTTTTTTATTTTTTGCATTCCAGAGAGCCCACAATGCGATGGTGAAGCTTGGCCTTCCCGTCCAAACGTGGGAGCGGCCCGCGGCTTCGTCACCCCCCTGAAAAGAGGGGCATCGGAGTCTCTGAGGGCCATCAATAAATTTCCTTGTCTGTCTGTCTGCGCAGACGAATTTCCGCTGAGGACGCCCGCTTCCTGTAATGGACCAATTCGCAACCTGCACTGCCACGCTGCTGGGAAACCCTTCTTATGTGGTCTGAAGTTAAGCACTGCGTGATTGGACACTCCCGTGCACCCTCTCCGCACATTCGCAACACGTTTTTTCGCACTCAGACAAAATTGAGCACAGTCATTTAGCTTTATTAGTTTCCCTTAGTTGTTTAAATCCAATAAGCTAGCTCGTAACAGCATGTAGGAGGCTTGAATTCATCGTGCCATTGTTACAGCAGTGTTCGAGAAGCGCCGATATGAGTAATACATAGTGAAACGTTTCAGTGAGCGCACTCCCAGCCGAAGCGCAACGCCACGGACAGGCGACAATAGATACTCATATCGCCAGATAGCAAGCGTCAAATTCCTCGGCTTGCATGAAACAAAGCTAGCAGCGACACCAGATACCTCTTTCGGTCCGTATTCCCCAAGCACCTGAGATTTTTAGGCATTGTCGTCACCGGACCGAAAGCTGGTGTAATGTTGCCCCACCCGAGCAACTTCAGATTTACATCCGAAGAGGTATTTTGTGCGGTCCCTATAGCTAACAAGCGACCTTTACATCGACTAAGAAGGTTGTGCATTTTTTGGCTAGATGGTCCCGTATATACATATTGTAACGTGGCGGCAGATGACACGAACCATGAGGCGATGAAGCGATGTATTTACACGACTATTTACAGGCAGCCATTCCGAGCCCGGGCTTGCTGCGCCCCGCACCCATCTTCTTCCTTGTCATCATTAGTGGTGGGCCTTGCTTGCGCGGGTATTGTCCTGTCCCTTGAAATCACCTCCCCGGTCGATGAGGACCGTCCCGGTCGACGACGAGGCAAGTTGGCGATTGAATGCAGATGAGATGAAAAATGCAGTGACGAATCACTTGCCGCCACGGATGAGGATGGCGATGTTGATCATGCCTGGCCCAGAAACAGCAACGGCGTCTGCCGTGACGAACAACCGAAGGTCCTCGAGCCACGTCGGACGGAAGGGCGGGGGAACACATCGTTGGCGTGTCACGGAGCGGCACTGGTATTGCCGAGGTCTTGAGTCCCCTTCTTCTGGAAAGTGGGATCGCCATTGCTAGGGGCCTGTTGACGCTAGCGTGCGGCGAAGCGGAGGTACTGCTGACAAACTTCACCAATGAACGTCGACAAGTCGCCAAGGGAACGGCGGTTGCCGTCTTCGAAGACATCGACAACGCAATGGACTGCTTCGTTCTACAGAGTAAAGCGTCAGCCGTGGTGCCAAATAAGCTCGAAATCGACGTTAACTGTAACCTCCCGCCGACAGAGCAACGCCAGCTTTCTGAGCTCTTAAACAGTTTCCGGGACTGCTTTTCGTCGACGTCGGGCGTCCGCCAAACCCAGTTGGTCAAACACCGAATAATTACTGCCGCAAATGAAAGACCGGTTCGGCAGAACACCTACCGAGTGTCCGCGAAAGAACGCGATGCGATAAGGCAGCAGGTGGACCAGATGCTAGACGACGACGTCATTCAGCCATCGACAAGCCCCTGGGCGTCACCCGTCGTCATGGTCAAAAAGAAGGATGGCAGCTTGAGATTCTGCGTCGATTATCGCAAACTGAACCAAGTCACCAAAAAAGACGTATATCCTCTGCCGAGAATAGACGACTCACTCGATCGATTACGACATGCCCGCTACTTTTCGTCAATGGACTTAAAGAGCGGATACTGGCAAATCGAAGTCGATGAGCGTGACCGTGAAAAAAATGAAAACATCCCCCTCGCGAGGGGCACGATCAAATGCAGAGCATTTCCGCGGGGGGCGTGCCTGCAAGTCTTATGGATTACTTATTGGTTGTTGTTGTTGTAATTGTTGTCTTCCAGCGTAGACATTGTCGATGAAGTCGATGGCGAAACGTGAAACGTGCCGTGAACCCCCTGCCGCGGCTATTACGCAACGTGGAGAGGCTACGACGCAACGTGGCGCGGCTATGACGCAACACAATCCAACACAATCCACTTTAATCGAACCCAATCCAAATCCAATCCAAGCCAAGCCAAGCCAATCCAATCCAATCCAATCCAATCCAATGCCCTTCGCGAGAGAGTGTTATAGCGCCGAAATCGCGCCACCACATGAACGCGAACCGAACGCGGCGAGAGAGGGTGTTGCGAGCGGAGAGAAGGCGTGAGGACGCGGGGGAGAGGGCGCACCTGTGGCCGACGGTTGAATGAGTCAAGGATATAAGGCGCGTGCGTAACCTTCCATACTGTGTCTGCTTCGTGGAGCTGTCGGTAAAGTGCCGTGTACCTTGCGTTCCGCCCGCAGAGTCGTGGGATCGAAACCTGGCGCCGGAAGGTATTATTTCTTTATATAGTGTAGGGTGCGGACTACGTAGTGATGCGGACTACGGACGCCAACGCGGGTGACATCGTGAGTTACTAAAATGCTCTGCATTTAAAAGACCGCATTTGTTACTCCCGACGGGCTTTATGAGTTCAAAGTTCTTCCTTTTGGTTTGTGCTCAGCGCCTGCAACATTTCAAAGAATGATGGACACGGTTCTGTCTGGATTGAAGTGGCAAACGTGTTTGGTATACCTAGACGACGTCGTCGTGTTTTCCAGGACCTTTCAAGAGCACTTGGAGCGATTGACGTCCGTTCTTCAGGCTATCCGATCTGCCGCACTGACACTAAAACCAGAAAAATGCCACTTCGGGTATGAAGAACTACTCTTTCTCGGTCACGTTGTCAGTCGAGCTGGCGTACGCCCGGATCCTGATAAACTTGACGCCGTGTCGAAGTTCTGCACGCCTACCGACAAAAAGAGCATTCGGCGTTTTCTGGGGCTGTGCTCTTATTACCGGAGATTCATAGCGAACTTCTCCCACATTGCGGCCCCACTCACTCGCCTCACACGTGACGACGTAGCTTTCATCTGGAGTGATGAACAGCAAGAGGCGTTTGACGAGCTCCGGCGGCGCTTACAGACACCACCTGTTCTGGCTCATTTCGACGAGGATGCCGAAACTATGGTTCACACGGATGCCAGCAATGTGGGGCTCGGCGCTGTTCTCGTCCAGTGGCAAGACGGCGCCGAAAAAGTCATCGCTTACGCCAGCCGAACACTATCACGGGCCGAAAGCAACTACTCGGCCACCGAGAAAGAGTGCCTTGCTGTTGTTTGGGCCCTCCTCAAATTCCGACCATACCTTTATGGGCGTCATTTTACCGTCGTGAGCGACCACCATTCCCTCTGCTGGCTCACGAACCTTAAGAATCCTACTGGCCGTCTTGCGCGATGGAGCTTAAGGCTCCAGGAATTCGACATGACCATCATACACAAATCCGGCAAGCGGCATTCAGACGCAGACTGCCTTTCAAGAGCTCCTGTTGGCCTTGCCCCCGCCGATGACGACGACAGCGACGATGCCGCGCTAATCGGAGTTCTGGACGCACCCACCATTTCGGAGCAGCAGCGCGCGGATCCGGAACTACGATCGCTGTTTGATTTTTTACAAGGCCACGCTACCGTCGTGCCGAAGGCATTTGCCAGAGGACTGTCCTCATTCTGTCTGCGGAGCAACGTTCTCTATAAGAGAAATTTCGCGTCGAGTGGGAGTAACTACCTGCTTGTCGTACCCAACCTTCTCAGGAATGAAATCTTGCAGGCCTGTCACGACGAGCCTAGCGCCGGTCACTTCGGTTACACACGTACGCTGGCACGGATCAAGCAGAAGTACTACTGGCCGAAGCTATCGGCCACCGTACGGCAGTATGTACGAACTTGCCGGGACTGCCAGCGACGGAAAGCACCACCCGGCCGACCAGCCGGACTTCTGCAGCCCGTTCAGGTCCCTAGAACGCCTTTTGAACAAGTTGGCATGGACTTGCTCGGCCCCTTTCCAACTTCCACAACTGGGAACAAATGGATAGTAGTCGCCACGGATTACCTAACCAGGTATGCCGAAACGAAGGCGCTTCCACGGGCTACAGCGCTTGAGGTTGCGCAGTTTTTTCTAACAAGAATTGTGCTGCGGCATGGCGCACCGGCAGTGCTGATTACAGACCGTGGAACGGCCTTCACGGCGCAACTGCTGCAAGAAGTGTTGAGATTGAGCGGCACGTCCCACCGAAAGGCCAGCGCGTACCACCCCCAAACCAACGGCTTAACAGAACGTCTGAACCGAACAATAGCCGACATGCTCAGTATGTACGCCGATGCGGAACACAAGACGTGGGATGCAGTTTTGCCTTACGTAACGTTCGCGTATAATACGGCCCAACAAGAGACGACGCAAATGACGCCATTTGCACTTGTCTACGGTAGGGAACCTTCCACAATGCTTGACGCCATGCTGCTACCCGATACCCACGACGACCAAGACGGCTCCCTTCACGAGTTTGTGCGTAGCGCCGAAGAAGCACGCGCGCTGGCACGCCAGCGAATACAACAGCACCAGCGTTGTGACGCCGCTCGCTACAATCTTCGCCACCGACATGCAACCTTCTCCCCTGGGGACCAGGTCTGGGTGTGGACTCCAGTTAGGCGCCGGGGACTCTCGGAAAAGCTTATGCGGCGTTACTTTGGCCCGTACACGGTGTTACGACAGCTTAGCGATGTTACCTATGAAGTCGCTCCAGCCAGCCCAAGCGCCGCAGGACGTTCCCGATCTCGCCCAGAAATTGTGCATGTGGTCCGCATGAAACAATACTTCTCGCGGTGATCAAACAATGCATCTAGCAGCGGATTACATTTTCCGCGCGTAACCGTAGCATCGAGTCGATGCTTTTGAGGAGAGGGGGTAATGTCACGTGCCAGTCTGTGGGATGAGAGCATTATTAAGTAGGACAGACATGCTAATCCCCCGCGTGGGTACGTGCCGTGTGATGGGCACAGCAGAGGACGACGAAGAAGCGCGTTAGCTAGCGGCTCGTGTGCTCGGTTCTTGGTCGCCATATTGCTAGCCACCAACCGGTGCTCTGTGTGTTTCCTCTGGCAAGTTAGGCACCTCGCCTAATAAATACTTTGCCCCTGCGTCTTCGCCAAGACAACTTCTCTGCGCCCCTGTTTGACAGGACGCAACACTGGTGGAGGGTGCTTCCGATGCCCCGTACGCCCCCGGACGTTAGCCCCGAGAGACCTTCGCCCGTCCACACTCCGGTTCATCGGTGTAGCCGCCGGAAACTCGGCCTTCCTCCAGAACAGGGCCCTCTCTTGGAGTCTACATCAAGAAGGCACGCTTCTCAGCCAGAGGTAATGGCGCAGGCAATGCCTACTACGGTGACTTTTCAGCAGCCGCGCGAACCCGCCCACTTCCACGGAGAGGATTACGAAGACGTTGAGGACTGGCTTGAACAGTTCGAGCGTGTGGCTGCATTCAACCAGTGGAGTGCCACCCAAAAGCTTCAGCAAGCCTATTTTGCTCTTGAGGACGGTGCACGAACGTGGTTCGAGAATTGGGAAGCAAGCCTGCGCACTTGGGAGGACTTTCGTCGCGAGGTCCAAGCGAAATTCGCCAATGCCGACCGCCGCGAACAAGCACAGCGTCTCCTGGAAGCACGGACTCAAAAACCTAACGAGAGTGTGGCTATGTTCGCGGAGGACATGGCCCGACTGTTCAAGCGAGCCGACCCAGACATGGCAGAATGTAAAAAATTACGCCATCTCATGCATGGCGTAAAAGAACAGCTTTTCGCCGGTCTCGTCCGAAATCCGCCACGAACGGTCCAAGAATTCATCCGCGAGGCTACTGCCATTGAGAGGGCACTACAACAGCGCTCCCGACAATACGACCGCATGGGCGCCAAAACATCGTCGAGCATCTCTGCTGTCATGGCCACGGATGACGACAACCGCCTTCGGGATCTCATCCGCGCGGTGTTGAGAGAAGAGCTCAATAAGTGCGGCATCATCCCATCGGGGCCCATACAGGCCTCCGTCGCCGACATAGTGCGCGATGAAATTCGCAACGCGATTTCCCTACCAGCAGTGCAGCCAGCGTCACCATGCCCAGTTTCCTACGCCACGGCTCTCACTGTCCAGGCTCCCGCCGCAACCACTAGACCTGCCGCGCCGCTTCTTCCATACCACCCGCCGCACCCAGCCGAATGCTGGCCACAACAAGCAGTCCCTCTTACTGCCCAACAGCAGTTTCGTAATAACTCTTCGGTCCGTCCGCAACAATACTATCGTCCCCAAGTACGCAAGACCGACCTTTGGCGAACTCCGGACAACCAGCCGCTCTGCTATCACTGTGGCGAACCAGGGCACATTTATCGCCGGTGCCCCTACCGTGAAATTGGACTGCCTGGATTCCCACCCAACGCGGTTCGGCCCCAATTCGGAGAAAGACCGGTCGCCATTTCCGACTACCTCGCCGAGCGTCGAGCTACCGCACCACTCCGCCGATCGCGTTCGCCGTCCCCAGCTCCCCAAGGTTCGCCCAGCCGCCGCACTCCTGGAGGGCCACCTACCCAGCACTTCAACCAAAATGTTACGTGGCGGCAGGCCAATGATGAGGCGAACCATGGGCGACGATGAAGTGATCTATTTACAAGATGTTGCCGCAGAGCGATGCGATCTATTTACAAGCGGCCATGATCGCTCGGGCGAGCCGCATCCTCTTCGTCGCCTTCGGTGACGGGTTATGGCGCTATGGGGGCATTGTCCACGGAGGTGTTCCGCCACGTAACATTTTGGTGGATGGTGCGGGTTTCAGTCCCATCTCGGCCCCCAGCTTCACCCCGTCTCGGCTCATGAAGCAGTCTCATCCTGGCTCCTGGAAAGCGTCGGCCCGCCCCAGCCCCGGTGAGCCACGGACGCGACATTCCCCAGCCCCGTGTCCCCTGCCCATGCACCGCCGAGACCAGACGAACTGACCAGCCACGACCAGACGTATAGCCGACGACGTCCCCCCGCCCAGATCTCCGGCGCTTCTCCGAAAGCTTTGGACGCTGCCTCGTGGGGTCGGCGGTGGTCCCAGCTGTTCCGGGGCGGTGCTCATCGCGACCATCACCATCATCAGTGGTGGCAAGGACATCATTGTACATGTTCTCATCGCTTTGCTCATCCGCTTCGCCACCCTGTCGTTACCCTGGCCTCGACCGGGACGGTCGTCCTCCGCCGGGGGGGTGATGTCACGGAACACCTATGTGGACAATGCCCCCATAGCGCCATAACCCGTCACCGAAGACGACGAAGAGGATGCGGCTCGCCCGAGCGATCATGGCCGCTTGTAAATAGATCGCATCGCTCTGCGGCAACATCTTGTAAATAGATCACTTCATCGTCGCCCATGGTTCGCCTCATCATTGGCCTGCCGCCACGTAACAATATATAGGCGATGTGTATTCCGTTCCAAGATGGGTACAAGACGGGCACTTCCCGTGCGGCGCAAAACGTTTGTTAACCGGGTTGAGCTGCGCCCCACCTATGAGCCTACCTAAAAGGTACCAAAACAATTTTATTTACGAAAAGAATGCGCATAATCGACCTAATAAAACATTGTACAGTCAAGAAATCGCAGGTCATGGATTGACATTGCGCTCGAACCCTAGGCGTTCATTCCAAAACCCACGATTCTAACCCTATATAGGCTACAAAGGCAGGACGGCAGAGATACTTTAGCCGCTGCATAAAGTGTTCCAAGGGAAGCTATAGATGGCGCTAGGTGCGCACAGGAAATTCCGGGCTTGTGCTTACAGGGGAACGGAATCTCGCTCCCTGTAGGCTCCTTTACCCGGGCTTCCTTTGCTAACACAAACGAATCCTCGGGGGAACAGCCTGTATTACGAGGCCTTCATCCACTGCGTGGCGAAGGCGTCTCCGTTGATTGGTAGGCTTCGACCGAATGTTACACCAGGGTGGCACGACCATTTTCTGGAGAAATAGGGCATTGCGTGTTCAAAATAACCTGTTTAGAATGGTTGCGCCCATCGATGTACCTAGTGTAGCCTCAGTTTACTTCTGTCAGGCCATGCAGTATACTCCAGACCAGCGAATTGAACAGTGGGCGGAACCTGAACTGAATGGTCAGGATGGTAGTGGTGATAGTGGTTTAGAAGCTGTTTAGAAAGAGGCGCCGGTTAGTAGCAGCGGCACACTGCAATCCCCTAGTCGACTGCCGGCCAGGAGCCCATGGGCCCTAACGGCGAGTTCGGCCAGCTGGATCACACACTCTTGAACTTGTGGGTCGGAGCTGAGCAGCGTAGCCTCCCTTTGCTCTGGCGTGGTAAAGGGCATGGACAGGGTAGGAGGGGGAGGGAGGGTGTTGAAAGGGCAAGCGCCAACTATGTGGTGAAGAGAAGTTCCAGGACGGACGAAAGGGCTTCCACCCTTGATGCATCAAGTATGTGATATCTATAGAGGAGCATTCTCTAGACTGAAAGGCGTGCCAAAGAGCTCAAGACAGCGGTAATCAGTATTCATAATACATTTCTCCCTCTCTCCCTCTCCTCTCTCTCTCTCACCGCCATGCCCCCCTCCCCCACGCACACGCACAGTTCAATTATTCATGTACGAATTGTGGCAATTCAACCAATGCGCGAAACCGGGACGTTGTGCAGCGTCCGCTGGTATCATAACAACACAGGACAAAGCGGGATCTTAATTCTGGCACTCAGCAGTAGACAGCCACGATATTACTTTGAATCACCCTGGGTTCTTTAAAGGAGTACTGACACGAAATTTTCGTGTTACGTTTTTTTCGCCGCTATGCGTGCCTACCAGCCCACTAATCATAGAATGACAGATTAGACAGTCGAGCGCAGCGTAAACATTCATTTACGGCGTCGTTTATTCGTGCCAGTTTCGGTTTCGACTGAAAAACGCCGAGCGGCCGCCAGAACAGGATGTATCACATGACGTCACCATTTTTTCCGCATCGCTGCCTCTCTGGAAGCGCGCGCGAGCGAGCGCACGCACGCGCCCAGACCGGCCGAGGTCTTCGCCGTCCCCACAGGCCCGGGCAGCATGACGTCAGTCCCAAAACCATGACGTGTACACACGCCCGAGCAGCGCGCGCCAACCACAGCCAGCGCGTCGGCTTTGTCACGGGAGCCCCGACGTCGGCACTTTTGGGGCAAGTAGCACATGATGTCATGTCAGCCCGCTCTGGGCTTTCTCGTGCGGACGAAGATTAAAATGGATTTTAAATATGTTTCGCTGAACTGTTGCTGCTGAAACTTGCTGGGAGATATCTCCTGATAAAAAGGAAGCGTTTTACATAGTTATCACACCTTTGAAATTTCGAGTCAGTACTCCTTTAACATTCGCCCATCTTGTGCAGATGGGCGTTTTAGTCCTTCGCCTCAGTCAATAGCCCAACTCCGCCTCCACCATGCCACACCGGCGGGACTGACTGAGTGACTTCGTGACGCCCTACGAATACTGGCGGTCAAATCAGCGCTGCAACCTTTGGTGTACAATGGAGACTACCCCTCTTCCACATGGGCAGTGTCGGCCGCACGGAAGTCTCTCGGGAAGAGCGTGATTGTTCTGCCACCAGCAAGAACGGGGCGGTGTGGGATCCTCGGGCAACGCGATCTGAACAGCCAAGCTTCCAAGCTTGGTTATGATGTGAATTGCGGCCCATGGCGCGACAGCTGTTACCACGAAGGTATACAGTGGAACCCCGTTCATACTTTTTTCACCGGACCGGGAAAACAAAACGTAACAACTAGGAAAACGCAGCAGTGAGGAAACCTTCGAAAATGAGCGAAAACAACTTTGACTTGCAACCATGTAATTCTGCAACTTTGGCTTTCGAACCTTAAAAAACTTGAGAATGTAGGATTGCCGCTTTTTTGCGATCGCTGGAAAACACCACGCGTGGCAATGCAAGGCCCCTAGCGATGTCGACTCTCTTCCGCGCTGGCTGCTTGTCTACTGCGTTTAGTACGTCAAGCTTTTCCTCAGGGAAAGCGCCTCCCGTTTTCGCGACGCCATCAAGGTCCGACAAAGTCTGCGGCTGCAAGTTCAACGGTGTTCTTAAGGAGCCATGAAGAGAAAACAAAAGTTTGTTTTATTCGAAAGATTAGGTGTTTCATAGTACCCTAAGCGCTTTCCCGGAAGCAAATGATGCTTTATTCACTGAGAAATAAGGCAATTTAAGCAAAAATTTTAAATCTCCCGCTAAATTGCACATTTCGTGACGTGAACAATGGCGTCATACGAGCCGATCCATGAAACCTATACTTAGATTGTCGACTCCATATAGCACCCACACGCGGGAATCAAACAGGAACCGGAAAGCGTGCCGAAACCGAGACGGCGGCCATTTTAAAAATAGTAGTAAAACCTAGTGCACCCGCAGCCCTAGTCATGGAATCGCCTGATCCGGAGAACAAAACTCTCGCCGAGAAGCTCGGGCTTGCATTTAACAACCTCACACCACTTGAACGCTCAATGCTTCTACGTGCACGAGCGGCAGGAGTTGTGAGATACGCGGATGGACCGGAAAGCGACCATTCCGCGACAGCCACAACAGACGAATGCCCAGCCGTCGGCACCACTGCCTCGTCAGCCCCGTCGCGACGGACGAATACAGACTGGTACGTATGTGCCGTATTTTTATTACGGTTAATAATAGTTCAATTTCAGTAGCAGTATCGCTTATGCCAGTTGGCCGGTGTCGTGTATGGAAAGCCGCTCGCGCGAGCTCTCTGCTCCCACTAGAAAGATACGAGCGTCAATGCGCGGTGTGTACGGCATTTTTTCCCCCAAGGTCAGAGCGCTTTGACGGCGATTTGACGAAGTCGGCGACGAGTGCCAGCATGTCCCAGGAGTGAGCTAACGTAAGGGTCCCTGCCGTAATCACTTCCTCGGAAATGAAGCGAGCACACTCGTACTTCATTTAGCTCTCTTTCTCCTCCGTTTGCAAAGTTCACAAAACGTAGCCACTTGCTTCGCCCATAGGTCGGCGTACTCACTCGTGAGTACACTCATTTGTACTCATTTGTACTCAAACTCACGAGTGAGTACGATGATGAGTGATCACACACCCAGAAAAAAACAGTGAGTACGATGACGAGTGAGTACTGGGGTAAGTCCACTACTCGTGAGTACAATACTAATGAGTACACTACTCATGAGTACTCATACTCATGAGTACACAGTACTCATGAGTACACAGACCTCATGAGTACAATATTCATGAATACTGTTTTTGCAAGTGCTTGCACTCTTGAGTATATGCACTCCTGAGTACAGTAGTGCAAACAGTAGTGCGAACAAGAAAACGGATGACAAAAGCTGCCACCCGAAGACACGCAGAAAAACGCAGTTTACGGCCACGGCTGCACCGTTAAGCCCCGAGCTCCCCTGAGCCCGACCCGGCCTGAGAACAAGAGGAGACGCCAGACGCAACGCGAGTGCTTACGTTCCGTTTCGCTTTCTCACATGTACTTGCCTTCGCGCAGTAAGTCGCCCAACGACAGTGTACCGCGTCAGACGTTTTCTTCCTCTGTCCTGATTTATATGTAACCTGTGTTTTTCTAATCAATTAAACAATTTATTTTTTCTTCTTAGTTTTTCATTCGAGCTACGACCTAGCTAACAGTGCAGATAAGTTGATTATTCGTGAGTAATACAAATTGAGTACTCATGAGTGCAGAATGAGTAGTACTCATGAGTGCAGAATGATTAGTACTCATGAGTAGTACTCATGAGCAGTAGTACTCATTGAGTACTCATGAGTACAGATTGAGTATGAATACTCGTGAGGACAAATGAGTTTGAGTACAAGTGAGTACGATTACAAATGAGTATTTGATGAGTGAGTACGAGTGATTTTGTGAACAGACGAACTTTTTGAGTCTGAGTTTGATTGAGTACAGCGTGAATGAAAAAAATTGTGATTGAGTTTGAGTGAGTTCTTTCTGTTTTGCCGACCTATGGCTTCGCCGAGGTTCGTCGTTGGGCAGCACATGAAAGGAGATCTCCTCACCGGCGGGGATGTCGCACTCCCTCGACGATTTTCCCGTACTACATGGGCATTTCAAAACGTAGCAACGAAATTTCATGGTAAAGTACTCGAACAAACTGAAGTTTTGCAGTGGTTGTAAACTGGAAACGAGCTCCTAACAATAGCAGCAAGCAAACACCATTCCGAAACTGCGATGACTGTCACTATCTCGTCGCTGCTTGCTGTTCCTTACTCCCCTCGTTGCTATTTTTACCTTTGCTGGTTGGCGATATGACGGCCAACCTCCTGTGAAGGGATTACGATACCAAGCAAGGTCGCGGCTGTGCGTGCTGGGACGGTTCGTTGGCCCCGAAGAGCCTCGAACACGAAAATTCGTCTGCTCGACGGTGGCGACGGCGAGATGTCGAGTTCGGCTGGCGGTAGTTTCGTACGCATTGGCGTACACGCTTGCGTGTTTATTCGAAACTTCAACCGTTTACTCCACCATTCTTAGTGTCATAAAAGGAATGTGCAGTATGTTTAACGGGCATATAGCTCACTATGCAAACTGGTAAGCCCTGCCTATTGCGTTTGCTTTTGCCGGCCTCCGCCAATCGCAGAGCATTCTCGTGTGACATCATAGGTTTTGTTGCGGGAAATGAGCTGGTGGGTCGCCTGGTCATTCCCTTTTTTCCTAATTATGTAGCTTATTTGAGCGAAGTTTGTGTTAAAAGTGGTGTCAGTATGTTTCTAACGATGCAATCTTTCGAATGAACCAAACTTGTGTTTTCTCTTCATGACTCCTTTAAAGCTTGAAGCGCACGATGACGACGACAGCGCGCCCTTCCGGCATTCCGAAGTAAAACTTCCGTTGTAAGCGCAGTGATGATGGTAATAGCATAGAGTAACATAAGGCCATCTAGTGGTGATGTATCGCACCCGCGTGCGGCTTCATGCAGTCAGTTCCGTAGCCAAGCCTGGCCACGGCTCGTCAAACGTCAAAATGGCGGTCCGCGCATGTTGCCCGGGCGGCTGCGGAGTGTCAGATTGCGACGAATGATCCGGGAACGTACTCTGAGCCACGACGTGAGGATTTGAGCCAACTGTGAGGATTTGAATACATGGGACTCTATGTGAGCTGCGCTGGGACTAGACAAAAACAATGTAGCAGCCCGGGAAACGCAGCACTGAGGAACGTAAGAGCGGGGTTCTACTGTACATGTTCTGGCCAGTGAACGCAAGAGGTTTTTTTTTGGTTTTTTTTTTTTTGCTTTTCTACTTTTGTTCGCGGGCACGGTGCCCATTTCACGCCGGCTGGACACCGTCACTCGTCTGCGTAGTTTTAATGCGCAGCATTCTTCGCCAATTACCCCCACAGCCAGGACCGTGTAACGCCCTGTATTTCCACAAAAAATGCATTTTTGGCGAAAGTAACACATGTAATCGTTACAGCAGTGCAGATGGAAATAATTGGTCAGGCAGAAGTTTGAAAAACTTAAAGATTAATAAAATTATCAAAATGTTCACAAAAATGATCTGACAAAATCAAAAATATGTATCTTATACATCTCCTACCCCCCCCCCCCCCCCCCCAAACCAACAGTAAACAAGAGAGTCCGCCAAAGAACGTAGGAAATACGTACAAAAATACCGTAAATGGACCAACTCAGCAGTACGTCTTGCTTCTTCGGGGGAAAAAAATCAGCGAAGTAGAGGCCCTTCATCGCTATAATGGAAAAACACATAATCGTCAAAAAAAAAGGAACATTAAAAAGGAAAAAGTAACCCAACGCCTTCTGATACGTAGAGCCATATTTTGGCTGTAAAGAACTTACGTTTTAACGCGCCGACGCAACGCAAGCAATGAAGCGCGCCGTAGTGGAGGGCTCCGGATAAATCTCGTACACACGGACGTTTGTGCTTTTCGCCTCCATCAGAAAAGCGGCCGCCCCGGCCGGGAATCCAACCCGCGACCTCGTGCTCAGCAGCGCAACGCCTTAGCCACTGAGCCACCGCGGCGGGTAACTTACACTTTGACAAGCGGCATAAGAATGCCACGCATTAGCAGACAATTCTTTTTTTTTTTTAATTTTGCAGATTTTTCGTACATAAACTGTGCTTAGCTTCAAGTTTTATCCCTGCCTCGTCCATCGCGGCTAAGCGAGACGCTGCGGAGCATCCTTATGACAACAAAGGACCTGGCATTCGCCATTGAATTTCTATGTACCTGCCTTTTACCGCGACAATTATATTCAGCGGATTGTTGGGAAACTGGCTTAATAGTAAGGGGACTACTAGCTGTTGGTCCCGCGGCCCCTCAGCGCTGCCCGTCTCCCAAGCTGACAGCCTGCCTGCAAGCTCTCTTCAGTCCACAGTGTGAAATGCATGCTTGTTACCCACTAAGCTCCCACCCATCAGTGAGGTTGAAACACCGCCAGACGCGGGACCTGCGCCCATTTCGTTCCTTAGACCGGTGAAGGTGCGAGGAACACCGCTTCCTTCTGATAATAAAGATATCATCGGGATTATGGTCCCTCTCCTTATTTCCGCATCCACACGACTTGAGATCTGGATGACACGCCAGGTTCCTCACAACGCAGAAATTTCGCCGTTCCGCGCAATTTAAGCGCGAAGTTCAAACTAAACGAAATCGCTGCAACACTCGGTGTAACGTACTTGTATTACGTTTTGCTCAATTGCGCGAAGTTCAAACAAAGTGAAATCGCTGCATGCGGCACTCAGTTTGCATAACGGGCTTCGTATTGCGTATTGCGTCCTCGAGGGTAGCGGTTTTCCCTGAGGTGCTACTGCCGACGAGGCTATTAGGCGGAGCCTTATTCGAGGTTGGACGACTCGGGTGAGGGCGAGGAGGCGCCCATACGTTGCAGCTCGGGCAGGATGAGCATGGACGACTGGCGGCGCTTCCGGAGGGTGTGGAAGCGGTCCTGGCGCTCTTGCATCTCCTGCGCGTGGATCTCGGCGCGGACCGCGTCGAAGATGGCCTGCAGCGCGGGGAAGCGCGCCAGGACGTCGTGGAAGTCGGTCGCCTGCAGCGTCAGGATGCTGCAGTTGGTCACGGCCACCACGTTGCTCGTGCGCACCTTGGGCGCCAGCAGGCAGGACTCTGCGGGAGACGACGGCCTCATGACGACCGCGGCACGGTCAGGGCTCAAACACTGCAGGCGTTGTTGGCGCCGGTGATTTAAAACCGTAGTGCGGAATGAGGTATGCGACACAGTTCCACGGCGCGTTCGAATAGAAGCGAGTACTATAGGCGAAGAAATCGAAGGAACAGCAGCACTGTGCATCTGTTATCCCGCAATAAGTGATAGGTAAAAAGCGCAAAGGCTCATGGGTACACTGTTTTCTCCCGCAGAGTGCCGTCACTTCCGGTTCGAGAGCACTCCTGGCCTCCCAGGCCGGCGGCTTTCACGCGAGCGTACGTGTGCATGTTGTTTATCTGTTTCCACAAAAAAAAAATGCTCATGCATCGCGCATTCAGTGAATAACAACGATGAATCCTACTAGGGGCTCCTCTGAAAGGTGAGCACTCTGTGACGAATAAACAACACGCACACACGCGCGTAAAAGCCGTCGGCCAACGGGAGGCCAGGCGAGACCTCGAACCGGAAGTAGCAAGGACAGACGACGTACCCGTGAGCCTTCGCGCTTTTTACCGGCCATCTATTGCGCGACAGGCCCCTTTAGGAGTGTCGTGAAGATAAAAAAAAAATAAACCCTTCCCTCCGGAAACAGAGGTGCGCGCGAAACTTGACATCAGTGAAAACGAAAACGACCAAAATTGAAACGCAATAACCGCAAAACGAAAACACTTCTGCCAAGATCAAAAGGCAGCGACCGAAATGAAAACGCGAAACCATCGATCGACCAAAACGAAACCCGTTCATTTCGCTGAGCTTTACCCTAACGCAAATTTTTGCTACACGTTATGGCGGGCCTTCTTCCGCGATTATCGGGATCTTTTCTGTTCCTCAATGGCTGCCCGGTCTACCCATGCCGCGCTAGAAGGTGAACTACCCGACGAGAGCGAGTGACCGCACCTGCGATGTGGCGTGATGCGAGCGACGACGCTTAATCCCTGGCCAACCACCTCGTATGGGCATGTGCCTAAAACTTCAAGGGCATCATCATCGTCGTCGTCGGTAGAGCATGTGGACAAAGTTGGCTTTGCCGCAAGGCGTTGCGGCGTGCGCCACCACTGGCGGCGCAAGTCTGCCAATACAAGCTTCGCTTGAATACGAGCTTCGTTCATTAAAAAGACTGCTTTGTTCCGATAACAATGACGAGTCGAAGGCCGGGAAGGTCAGGTCGAGCTTTCGCGCTTTCTGTGTAGGCTTGCATGTGTGAGCCGCGCCGTGGACCACGGGTCCTCGGCGAGCTCAACGGCTCGCCATTTCAGTGCTTGCGCCGCGCTTTGTAGTCCGCTCCTGATTAGCTTTCTTTTGCGCGCAGTGAATGGGTGCCCCGTCGTATGCGATGCCTGCGATCCCCAACAGAATGCTGAATGGCAAGAATAACTCATCCGGAGTGCGGAGTCAGTGAGGCGGCAATGTTAACTCTGTTGGTATACGGTTGGTAGTAAAGCACAGAGTAATAAAAGGATAGCTGTCGCTGCGCCCAGACAGTAAAATGCGCGCGAAGTGTTGATAATATTTCCTGCGCTTTCTACGAACTCTGTCCTTTTCCATCAGTGGTGTAAACGAGTTCGGACGAGCACAAAGGATGGACCGCGCTTGCGATTGCACGAGTAAGAAGGTACACTGCAAACGGGCAGCAGACCAGAGCGAAATTTTGGGGCGTTCAACGAGCTGCTCCAAACACATTCTCCTATTTTATCCTCGGGGGAATTCATAAGGCACCCTCTATCTTTCTTCACGCTTGCCTCATTTTAAAGCGAAGCTTTGTAAAGCTCACCGATGACATCGATGTCCGAGTAAAACACTGCAGTAAAGCCATCTTTACAGAATGGGTACAGAATGATGTACGCTTCACAGAAAGCGTACTTCAATCATACAACACATAACGCAGCAATGGGATGTCTTTAGCACCCAACGGACCTCTCGTAATGCGCAAATTATATATAGTTTGGCAGAACACATTGTTAGCGATGATGATGATGACGATGATGATGAAATACATTCTCTAAGCTCTTTGGCTTTGGTGGTGTGGGGTTGAACGGTGGCTTTAGACTTTGGCAGTTTCGGATTTTTAATTTTGACTTTGACTCCGGTTGTACGGGAGAAAGCGTCGCGTTTTAACTATCTATCCCTCATGAAAGGGGCTTTGATTTTCATTCTCGCCAGCGTCCGGCAGCCAGCTTACGTCCGAAGTACTGTCCGTCGGTGACGGTGTCGAGCAGCTCTCCCGTCTCGCTGGTGACGTTGGCGGTGCCCTGGCGCATGAAGAACACCTTGATGTTCATCGCCCCGCGGCGCACCACGGGGTCCTGCGGCTGGAAGAACTCGGCCTTGAGCCGCTCGCTTATGGCGCTCGTGAACTCCGGGTCGGCTTGCGCGAAAAAGGGCACTCGCGTCAGCGTGGCCGTGTAGTTGTGCCGCAGCACGTCCTGCGTTAACAGCGGAGGAGTCCCGCGGGTTACATTCTCTCACGCACCGCAACTACAACGTCCTGGTGCATTGCGTACTGCGTATTTCTTTTTGAAAAAAAAAAAAATAAACTGCCACGGTTGAAAGCGGTGAAACTTTTCAAGCGTATCATAGCTGGGTTTTCGAGCCGAGAGCGCGCAGTGAACGCGTCCCCATACAGGACAAGACAAAACACACACGCTGCTCGGCAGAGTCGGCGCTACAAGCGCGAACGCGCATTGAAGTTGGATGTAGCCGGCGCCTCCTTGAAGCATTTTCTCATGGCCAACGCCCTTGCTTTTTCCACCCTCTCTCCCTCACCCCATCCCTCCCTTGGAACGAACGAGCGATGAGACACTTTTACTCTGCAACCGCACGAGTCGCTGGTTTGACTTTGGAAGGTCAGATTGACACCAAGAACCACAGAGTTTCTTAGTAAGTATACTAGAGAGGAAACTGCACCTGGGAATCCATGTCGTCGTGGGGGGTTATGGGAGACCCCCACTTCTGGCTTGGGCTTGGCGGGACAATTGGATCCTTAAGCGATTTTTTAGATTTGCTTTTTTCACTATGCATTAACACGTCTACGAGCTACGAGGTTGCTGAAATCTTCCCTGTTCTGTGGGAGCCGTAAGCCGTGGCAACTGCATGTTCAGTGGAAGAGCTGGCGGTGCGTGATCGTACACCCACGATCAAAAGTTTTCGGGCCACGAAAGCAGCAATTTTGGGTTATTTCTCTGCCGCGCGGCAGCCCGGGGTACTATGTTCCGTATTTTTCATTACTTCAGTAACTGTACGACATCTCACATGCACACGGAATTTTTTCAGGCACCGGAAGAGAAATAACGTAAAATTGCCATTTTTTTGGTCCGTAAACTTTTGATCGTGGCTGTACCTAACGTTGGTCATGCCGGAGTCGAAGGAACGTATGACTGAGCGGGTAATAGGCCGCCGCGAAAGTTGTAGCTGACGAAAAAAACAAAAAAAAACGTACTTCGACGAAGACTAGATAAGGCAGATACGGGCGCCTGCAGCCGTCCATATCTTGTATTCGCCCACAACTGTTTAACGCCACGTTTTCGTTTTTCTTTAAGTATAAGCCAACCCGCTCAGCAACAACTGCAGCTGACGGTCGGTGCACGGGTTCGCCGCGAAGGCGACGTTTTCGTAGGCACGCTAAAAAAAAAAAATTTCCAAGCTTTTCAAACAACCTATTGTTTGAAATAATGGTAAAATTAATAACATAAAAGTCTCTAATAAGTTTCCCAGAAAATATTAACACTGTTGTTAACTGTCAGCTTGGTCTGCAGAATAGTAGGCCCAACCATCCCGGCACAAATACGCTTTACTTTCTTTTTTCTTAGTTTTAAAACAGCCTGTTTTATTTTCCATTTATATGATACCATATCATTCTTTGCTTTTGTGTGGCACTGTGTTCGAGCCACTAAAACGTTTCAATCCAAGCCAATGATGAAACTAAGGCGAGCGCATGGTATAATGGCGGCCCATGACGACTAGACGGCTTTGATGTGCGTAGACGCGAGCGTCAGATTTCTCTCTAGTGTATATAGTAAAAAAAAAAAAAAACTCTGTGAGAAAAACGAAGCGTTTTCCGGGTTTGTACCTGGAGCAATACAGTCAAACCCGGCTATAACGAACCCGGATAGAGCGAAATATGCTATATATCAAACAAAAATAATTCAGTTACGGAAATACATGGGAAACATATTCCTTATAACGAAGTTCACATCCGATATATCGAACTCTGGGCGCCTAGAATGGCCACCGAAATGCATCATCTCGGAGCGGCGATTGAGATGGGGATTGGCCGCGACCACGGAGCAAGAGCCGCGACTAAGATATTGCGCCTCGCATGGAGCGACGTGACGCCCAATACTTTCCGGAACTGTTTCCGATGCGCGGGTCTCGTGACGGAACCCGCCCAGTCAGTGAGTGCAGACCACCAAGACAGCAGCATCAGTGAACTTTGGGAAGAGCTCGCCAACGTTCCCCATGATGTCGCCAGTGAAATCCGTCCGACGCTTATGATGAAGCGCCTTCGGCAGTCAATGTGCTCCGCCAGTGCTTCTTTGATTTTTGAGGACACCGACTCGAACTGGTGCAACCAATGTTTCGTGTAGAGAATGCTATGCTAGTTTAAGCCGCCAAAACAAAAGTGAAAACAAAAATCACTGTTTTTTTTTTAACGTGGGCAGTTAAGGCGGAAAGTAGCTTCGATACTTGCAATAAATGGCTTATCTTGGTCTGGTAATGGCTACTGTACTGTGTTCGTTTCTGCATACGCGGATGGCGGAGTTGGGGAGGACGCGGGGGGCTTGCGGGGGGATTGCGAACTCGTAACAATAGGCTCGTTATAGGCGGGTTCGGCTATATCGAATTATTGGATATATCGAACTAATCGCGGTGCATATTGCAGTTCGCTATAAACTGGTTTGACTGTAGATCTTCCGCTGTAAAAAGCAGCCGTCAACAGCCTATGGCAACACCAAAGTACACACTAAACATTTATTTCCCACGCGCCTGTGCGGGAGGGGAAACGTGGACGAGAGGCAGAATAGTTCTTCCTCTTTCCAGCTACCACAATATCCCAGTGTACTGCGAGGGGCAGCCATGGGAAATGAATTAGTGTGGAGAAGGCAACAAGAGAAGCGTAGTGCGTCGAGGCGTGACCGCGCAAGCAACATCTGGGAGGGGGAAAAAAAACGTTTTCAGCACTTCCCAGCCAGCCAAAGAAAAGTCCTATCTGCAGCAAGGACAACAGTACGGTGCGTTCTCTCTGCAATTCCGGCAACTTCTGTAATACTATATACAGCCAGCGAATGTCCCAACCAACAAAATAGGGGGATGTGGGATTAAAAATGCTTATCAATATAGGATACGGAATCAGGTTTTAGTTTTTGGGTTTTTATCACGTTTACTTGTATGTATGTATGTATGTATGTATGTATGTATGTATGTATGTATGTATGTATGCATGCATGCATGTGTACATGTGCGTGTATGTGTACATACATACATACATACATACATACATACATACATACATACATACATACATACATACATACATACATACATACATACATACATACATACATACATACATACATACATACATAGAAATACGTCCACTAAAGTGCTCAGCACAGCTCAGATGTCGCCCCGCGGCGTCCACGAGAAACTTACGCATAAGACAACTTTTATTCATACGTAGACTCTGCGAGTCGATTTTAACAAAAAACATGTTTATTTTCTTTTACCCTCTTCTTCTCATAGTCATCGGCTGACTCCGCCAGCCGCTGTCGCGTACGAAATTCGCGCCATCAACGGGACGCGCGCTACTTTTCTCACAAGTGTCGACAGGTGTCCTTCCCACCTCGCGCGTTCGCTTACGCGATCCGCTCCGTTTTGTTGCTTTTTGTCCGTCTCGCGCGGAAACAGGTTTTGTAGCCGAGCCAGCCGAGAAGCGCACGCGGCGTCCGTGCACATGTTCGCTTGTGCACGCCGCAAAAAACTCGCTTCTAACGGCAAGAGTGCGTTTTTTACTGTTTTGGCTGCGTACTTATGGAAAGCACGTGCTTAAGGTTACTCTCCGACCCCTCGGCACACATCTGACACCGGCAAGCGCTACTTTCCAACAGTGCGGTGAACATTTTTGCAATAGTCAGAGCTTCGCTCTTCCTCAAATCGAGCGGCGCACTACAGCAGGCAACTATTTGGTCACCTGAGATTCCAGCCTGGTTTGCCAGCGCGAAACAAAGGCCGGTGATACGACAACGTTCGCGATAAAGTGCGGAAGCTTCGTGCAGCGACAAAGGTTCCCCGACATAGTTGAGTGAGAAGGTTGTTTCTGAAGCACGATAAGATATGCGCCATCGGATGCGATCAAGTAAAGTACGCTCTTTCTCACCGTCACTGTCCTCGCGACCAGATAGCGCCGTGGCTTGCTTTACGTTCTCTCCTAAAAGCGAAGCTTACGAGCTTCGGTCGCTCTCGACGCCGGGCTCTCCCCGCGCTGTCACCATGCAAGTCGTCGGCTTCAACACGCTTCTGGTCAGGCGTTTCTGGACTCTCTGTTTGCTTCTGTTGAAAAACAAGAAGTCCGCGCTGCTTCTCGGCGCTTTGATGTTCGTCGCGGTGACGTACGAGTTCATCTCGTACCAGGTGGGCCTCATCAGCAGCCGCTACTATGTGGTGCTGGGCAACAAAGACCAGCGGGGCTTCTGGATCCAGACGGCCCTCGGCCTCAGTCTTGTGTTCGCCATCTCCAAGACGAGAGCGCTCCGCAGCTTCCTCGCTTCCACGGTGGGTGTCCACTGGCGCAAGATCATCACGTTCGACCTGCACGCTATGTACTTCTCGGGCAAGAACCATTACTACGTGAATGTAGCCGAAGAAGCGGGGGTGGCGCTGGACAACGCGGATCAAAGAATGACCCAGGACGTGGACCGCTTCTGCAGGGCTCTGTCCGAAGCGCTGCCGCCGGCTATGATCGCTCCGTTCACGATAGCATATTACAATTACCAGGCGTACGTGGCCACAGGCTGGATCGGGCCGGTGTCGACGCTCTTGTTCTTTCTGGTGTTCACTGTCTTCAACAAGTTCCTCATGTCGCCCGTGGTTCCGCGCGTGTACCAGCAACAGAAGCAAGAAGGCCAATTCAGGCGCACGCACGCACGTCTCAGGGACCATTCGGAGTCGATCGCCTTTCTGGATGGCGAGCCCGTGGAAAAAGAGAACGCGGACGCCGTCTTGGGCGACGTGGTCAAGGCGCAGCAGTCTGTAGTGAACAGACAGTTCCCGCTGGCCTTCGGCATTCACTTGTTCGACTACACCGGCGCTATCCTCAGTCTGCTGGTCATCGCCGTGCCCATATTCAGCGGCACGTACGACGCACTCACGCCAGTGGAGCTGACCGGCTTGATAAGCAAGAACGCGTTCGTGTCCATCTACCTCATCAGCTGTTACAGCAGCCTCGTCGACCTTTCCGGCAACCTGACGGTGATCGCGGGAAACACGCACAGAATAGCGGTTCTCCGGGAAACCCTGCAGTCCCTGAACGATGAGCTGCGTGACTGCGGGGTCGCTCGGACGGAGAAAGTTCCGAACGGAGACTGTGGCGAAGAACGCCGAGACGGAGAGGGCGGCGGCGGCGGCGAGGACGACAAGCCAACGGTCGAGCTCCAAGACGTGACGTACAGCTCGCCCCGAGACGGTGCCGTGCTCGTCGAGAAGCTTACACTGCTGCTGGACGCCAAGCGAACCGTGCTCATCACGGGCCCCAGCGGGAGTGGCAAAACGACTCTCCTACGGATCATCAAGGGCGTGAGGAACCCGGATGCTGGAAGCGTGCGCGTGAGAAACGCCGGATCGATGCAGTTCTTCCCGCAGACTCCCTGGCTGACCGCGGGCAGCCTCCGGAAGCAGATCCGCTACCCTCTCGATCACTGCCACGAACAGGTCGCCGATGATGAAGACTCGGAAGCGACCTCGCTGCTTGAACTGGCGGGTCTGAAGCACCTTCTCGACAGCGTGAACGGCTTGGACGCCGATGTGGACGCCACGTGGTACGACACGCTGTCTCCCGGAGAGCGGCAGCGACTGAGCTGGGTGCGCTTGCTCTATCAACGACCCAAGCTCGCACTCATGGATGAGGCGACAGCCGCGCTTGACGCTGACCTCGCCTCTCGTCTCTACGGCGAGTGCGCGAAACGAGGCATCAACGTCGTTGCTGTAGCCTACGAGCGCAAGATCGAAGGGTGGGAACCTGAGGTGACGCTCCAACTCAGAGGAAGTGATGGTTATTGGACTGTGACGTGAATATCAGCGCTTCCTTGCGCGAGGCTACGAATTATGTGAGTTCCTCAGCGTCTGCGACTTTGAATATGGGAAATGACCGGACATGAGCGTGAATTAATAATACTTTCTCAGTGCAACAACCGAGCAAGGACCAACCCACGATGAAATGTGACCGACGGAACATTCCTGGGGAGGTTACAGATCACAACCGTTGTACTTCAGCATAAAACCGTATCTGGTACGATAAAACCAACGGCCTTTTCAACCAAACTTGCCGTGATTCGTGTGCGTTTGCGATGCTTATCTCATCCTGTACGTTGAACCTTCAAAAAAGAAAAGAAATGTACAGGTTGCGGGTTTATCTCAAGGAACTGCGAAAGCGCCGCTGCGACAAGCATGGACAGCATATATATCTGTGGAGTGTTATCTCACAGAATGGCAATCTCCGCTTTGTGTGTGCTATTGTCCTGATTACGGCCGATTCATTTTGCAATACGTAATAAAATCTGCCAATCATTCAAAACGACCCGCACTTCTTTTGTCCTGATTATTATATAACGCTACGAATCGGTCGCTTGTTCAGGACTATTACTAGGCCGCGTCGGCTGGGCGGCCCTAGCGTCACTAAACAAGCTTATTTGGTGGCTTTAGGTGGCCCCTTCCGCCCCGCGCCGAAGTCAGCATGTCACATGACCTTACTTCCAAGACGCTCTTGCACGCCTCCTTCAGAGGTGATATTTCGGGCGCAAATATAGTGGGTAGGGGGTGAAGGGGCGATGATGTAAAGTTGGCTTGCCGCAAAGCGTTTCCTCACGTGACATACTTACACCAACAACATCATTATGTTGCAGAAAAAACACTGATACCACAGCAATTGCCCCTTAAGCAGCAAAAAACGGTAAAACAATAACGCAAAAAAAGAAACGAACGAAACAGCGAATAAATAATTCATCTACGCGGCTTTTACGAGATTTTTTTTTTTTTCGTAGTTGGTGTCGCGAACATTCCCGGTCGATTGCTTTTAAGCAGAGCAGCAAAGGTCGTAGCTCTGAGGCCCACCAATGTCTTTGGTAAAGACTGTACGTGTTTAACCCGTTCATTTGACACATTTCTCTCAATTTTTGCGAATGTGACTGCAAAAGAAACTGCTCACGCTAAAAAGGCACTAGGCATTACATTGATGGTGATAATGATGATGCCGGTGATGATGGCGGTGGCGGTTAAGGATTAATGCCGCAAGGCTGCCGTAAGCAAAGCTCCTATCGGCCATAGGGACCTCATGGTTTACTAATGTAGCGTCAAGTAAAGCTCGAGTTCTACTCGGATTTTCGGCATCATGTGAAGAATCATCGAACGCTTTTCGGACGCCCCCACAGGGCAGTGGACTGGAACAGTAAATTCTCTCTACATTCATATGTACGTTCTATCTTGTACACTTGCCACACATGCCCGCATTTGCGCCCCCGGTCCCCTTATTCAACACAGAGTAGCTGGCCACATTACTTCCTCACCTCTTTGCCTTTAATTAAAGGTTGCTTCTCTGTACGCATAGGGCGCACATTATGTGGAGCTCACTGGCGTCATACCGCTGAATTTATCCGCACCGCTCCGGAAGAATTTTGTGGACGTTGAAACCAAGCAGGGCCAATCGGCTCAGATGTGCAAACGAATAAAATCGGCGTAAATATGAACCATGTTTCTTTTTATTTTTACGAAGTTGAGATGTGCATAAGGATCTTTGCAGAGAGGGACCTAGGAGGATCGATTGAGTTTGCGGGCAAATACTGTTGTGCCCATGTGGCGGAGAAACAGACATCCGGAGGGAGGGAGGCAGGAAACGTAGACGGAAATCCGTTTGCAACTGAAGTTCACTGATAGCACTGTTTTCAGTTACATCACAGCAACGAATTAGGGTTAAAAATGTGACGCCATGTATGTGCGTACTCTGCCGCATTTAGACTCCACTAAGTAAAAATGTCCTCTTAGAAATCCATCCAAATTTTTATGACAGGATCATAAGGGTTCTTCCATTTCCTGCGCAAAATGCTATTCCTCTGCACTGAGCCTTGTAAATTTTACCAGTTAGTAAATTTTCCTTTCTCTAGCTTTTTTCTATATTTTTCAGCCTTACTTTACTAGACGGACGAAGCCAATTGGCTCAAAGCACTTTCGTTCCGTCACACAGACAACTGGCGTGTATTATAAGCGCGCCGCAAAGGTCATATCGTATGCCCTATAGTTTTCTATAATACTTCGCAACTGCAGGCGGAATTGAAGTAGGATACGATTTTTTTTTTCATGTTTAAATTTCAGAATTTTTTTCCGACGCGATAGAGGGTGAAACATTACGTTTGATTCGAAACTAGCAAGCTGGCTTTTTTAGTGATACAATAGCCACATATACGGTGTAAACTCGCGCGCAAATGCGGCCACACAAACAACGTCCAAAACTGACTGTGCACCCAAAATGACGACAAATTGCCATACCTTAGGGTGTAGCGTTAAGAAAAGGCGCGGGAAGCGCCAAGACGTTCGGTTTCGGTGAACAATATAAAAGTTTCTTGGGGAGCCACGTTTACCTTCCGCATTCCCTATTCCGTCACGAAGAACGTTTCACCTCATCCCAAAGAGGTTAGAAAATCGTACTCAACATTGGTGGTTTAAAGGAACTAATCACAGTAAGCACACACGGTAAAACCTCGCTCAAACGAAATCATGTTATTCAGCATACCGCTTTGTTCTGAGTGTTTCATGGTCTAATACTGCCATGCACATAGAGGAAATCATCCCCTCTTTCAACAAAGTACCGCTTATAACGAAGACAGGTCCTTGCAAGGTGGCGTGCTGGGCTAGTTGTGCACTTGCATCTTGGTGCACACAGCATGAAGTAACAGGGACACAGAGAAGGATGTGAACAAGACAATCGCTGTCCTGTTCAATTCCTTCTTTGTGTCCCGGTTATTTCGCGCTGCACACCAAGATACAGGCTCTTGTTCCGAAGACTTCTTTATAACGAGCTGTGCTTGCAATCGAAGACCATCGCTGCAGCAGCTGTACTGTCGTCACCCGCGGAGGCCACCCATCCCAGAGAAAACAAGCCGCGCGTTATCCTTGTGACGCGATGTTGACTTGTGCGGTAAGCGTGCACTTACCTCTCGCAGATTGCCGGACAGGGCCGCGAGGATGTCCTGGTCGTTCAGGTACATCCGCTGGGCGTTCACGTGCGACCTGATGCGCACGCGCAGTTGGTCGGGGAGGTTGTAGTAGCTCATGAACTCCTCGACCTCTTGCATCTGCGCGCGATCCAAGTGTACGAATGAACGTCGGCCACACATCGTAACCTTCTGAAATCGTGCATGTACCGAGCCCTGTAATATACGTGTAGTTGATGCATTGGTGCAGGACACACGCTTTTGGTGACGTCTGCAGCAACGGTGGTAAGAGGCTTCGGACATTACCAATGCTTTAGAAAAATAGCGCGCGAAATAATAGAAATTGTATTTCGCTGTTACTTGGAAAAGTTGGATGGGAAAGAGCGCAGTATCTTTAACGAAACTGTTTTCGTTTTATTTATGCTATGAAAGAAAAGGGAAAACCGGAAGGTCCTTTCTCATGGGCAGACGCAAGACAAGTGGAGGACAGAAGGACTGGGTAGGAACGTGCTCAGGGTGGAACGGAACGGTATACCTAAAAGCAGGATCAAGTCGGGCATCACGTCGAGCACATGGTTACTGTGTTGCCACGCCCAGGTTCGGCGGCTACAGCTTCGTACCGTGCCAAGGGCCGTACCGGGCTAAGTGAAGCGTGAAATTCGCGGCACTGGTTGCAGCATAATCTGAACGATGAGAGCGGAAAACAACATGCCGCCCGCCAGGGGCAGAAAGGCGTAACGGCTCGTGTCGCACACATGGCTCTGTTTATAGACGACCACAGCAGATGGAACGCTCTTCCAGCTATTCAGGAAATCGCTTTTACGTACTCCTGACAACTAGGGCTGGGCGCCGATTAAAAATTGGCAGGCTTTAATCGATTAGGGGATCGATTCATCCGCTTTGTTGACTTTCAGCAAAACCTTCGAATATCGCAGAAAACTAAACAGGTTCCCCGTACTCGCGTGAAACAGCATTCCTATGTCAGAAACTGTGGCTAACGCAAAACGCACATTAAATGTGCAAAGCGTACCCTCAGATGGAGAAGGCAACATGACTGCACCAACAACTGGCTAGCCGTCTTTTTTTTTTTTTTTTTTGTCCTCGTTTTCTGGGCAGCTTTCTCTAGTCACCAACACATCTGCTCCGCCCCCCCGAGCTTGCTTAATCTCCCTTACGCTGCAATGTACACGCGCTCCCGAAAACGCTAAAAAGGACAAGAATTAGCCAGAGCGGTGTTGATTTCGAGCACATTTTGCGAATATCTATGTCACAAGGGGGACTTAACCGATAACAGCACAGAGAGAAAGGCGATACGCAGAAACAATGCCAGGTTTTTGGAGCAACCACCGCAGAAAGATAACTTACACGGCTCCCTCAGATAGTATTCAGTTTCCTATCAGAAATGTTTACGCTCAACGGACGGACACCCGCTTAACAGACGCCATTACGCAAAGAAGCGTTGCGAAAACATCGAAACCGATATCGCTATCTGTCGCCGACTAAGTGATTAGCTTTTAACAATGCTCCCTGTTGAAGCCAAAGCAGAGTTATTGTCGAGCAATTCTTTAGAACGTAGCTGAGGTCCGAGGCTCTACACCCGTGTCTTTAGGGTGCGGGATGACAAGATGGGTCGGGAATTATTTTGTGCACAAAATTGTTGGAATGATTGTGAGGTTTAAAGCGCCGACGCTACACAGGCGATGAGGCGCGCCGTAGTGGAGGGCTCCGGATTCATTGTGACCACCTGGGCATCTTTAACGTGCGCCGAAATCTCGGACACGCGGGCGTTTTCGCTTTTCGCTTCCACCAGAAAAGCGGCCGACGCGGCCGGGAACGGAAGCCCCGTCCTTGGCCTCGGCAGCACAAGCCACTTCGCCGCGGTGACGGGTACAAAAATCTGCAGGAATTCGAAAAATTGTATACTAATGCGTAGCATTCTTATGCCGCTTGCCTTTTAGCCTTTACAGCTCTTGGGCCTCTTTACAGCTTTTTTTTTTTGTTTTTCTCGATTCCGTCCACCCAATTATCTACATTTACGCTATTGTAACGATTACAGGTGTTACTTGTGCCAAATCTGCATTATTGTGGAAATTCAGGTCCTTACACGGTTCTTCATTTTCCGTAGTTTTTATATTTTTCTTATTTTTTAGTTGTTCAAAATTTAGTTCGACCAATGATCTCCATTTGCGCTATTATAACGATTACAGGTGGAACTTTCGGGAAATCTGCATTGTGGAAATGCAGAACGTTACACGGTTCTGGCTGTGGGGATACTCTGCAAACAACACTACGCATTAAAAAAATTGTTTTCAATGCGCCAACTTTCGGTGGTCAGTACCGAGCCACAACCGAGCATTACTAGCACGCAAAATCTTGCCACTCGTCGACTCCTATTCACTATTCACCTCACTATACTTCCGCGCGAACAAAGGGGCGATATTAATTACGAAGTGGGTAAAAGACCATAATGTTGAAGGCTCGATAGTGCAAAGCACATTGCAAGGCATTGTGACTTCCGCTCTCTTCTGCTGCGTTACAGAGGAACTAGTACTTGCTAAGATGAAGGGGAAGAGAGAGAGAGTGAGGGAAAGAGAGACAGGGGAGATATAGAGAAAGAGGGGAGGGAGGGATTGGAAAGAAACAGAGAGAGAGAGAGAGAGAGAGAGAGAGAGAGAGAGAGAGAGAGAGAGAGAGAGAGAGAGAGAGAGAGAGAGAGAGAGAGAGAGAGAACCCATGTCCGGGTCGGCGCTCCATGAGGTTGCGATCGAACGATCTCCCGCCCTGATGGTGAGTAGGTGGTCAAGAAGGGTGGTCTACGACGAGGACGTCTTGCCCAGGTGGGCAAGACGTCCTTCATCGTAGGGGATGTGGTAAGGCAGTCAGCGACGTTTCGGTAGGTATTAGCGTGACTGGCCAGCGGCTCGCAGAAAAGAGTGGCCTCCGTTACGACGACGAAGAACCACACGCCAAACTTCAACTGCTTGCAACAAGGCGAATAGTTTGGCGAGTTGGTGGGTATTCATGTTGAAGTGTTACAGCGCAAAGTCAGTTGCGAGTCATCGCCCGTCCTGCGCATTCTTCTGCGTCTTCTGTCCTTTTGCGCTGTAACACTTCAACATGAACTTCAGCTGCTTAATCCATGGCGGGAAGAAAAAGGCGACGATGTACTGAAGTGCGACAACATGACAACCTAAACGGGATGAGTGACGTTGTCCAGCCGAGTCCAACAACGCCCTGACGGGTTCTGCGAGGTGCGAACATTTTTAAAATCATTTGCGCCAACTCTCAAAGCATGCCTCGACATTAAGTTTTTAAGCCACGGTCAATTACACGCAAGCAAAACAATCCCCACTGCGTCAACCGCAACAGGGTTGTACAGAGACGCGGTGGCGCACACTCCGGCAGGGGGGGTCTGCCACACATGCCAAAGTCGCTGAAGCGATAACGTTCGCCTAATGCAGGATGTGGGTATCTATGCTCTAGGAACAAGGATCTCCGTGAAGAGAAGAGCGACTGTGGAAATCGCAAGCTTTACTGGCGTAATGGCGAACAAAATGAGAAGGATGAAGCAGCGTGAGCGATCCCCACAGCGTGATGATCAGCACCGATGACGATGATCTCATCGGTACATCAGCGATGATGATACCTAAAGGTTTCACGCAGGAGCTTGTCCGAACACGCACGGTTCTTTCGCTGTGCTGGTTTTCCCAAAACATAGCAAACTCTTTCACAAAGCACAGAACTTGGGTGCAGACGGCGTAGCTCGGACGGACAGGGGAACGGCGAAGCACTTTGCATTGATTCATAACAGGCTAAAGAGGTAGAAAACGGTATAAGATTAAATCGAACGGTGCAGACGCAAATGAGAACGACGAATTCCCATCGGTGTCCCTTCAATAACGTTTCTAACCGAAAAAAATGGCCGCGTATCTGCTCCTTTCGTTGTAAATGTCGACGAATGACGATCGTCGACATTTGCGAAGTAAATGCCTTCCTTCAGTTTCCCGCTCACCTCTCACGCTGTTCTTCTCCCGGCGCGCTCCTCCCGAAGTAAACACGCTGGTGGTGTGCTCAAACCAATTTGAATTTACCGCGTTCCACTGCTCCAAGCAGGGTGCCTAGATGCCAGCGCTGCCGTACGGCGGAGACGCGCGTGAATCGAGGCGCCCTACTTCAACGTTTATAGAACCACGCTTCCATACTCCACGCGTGTTCCAAGCAGAATGTGGAACCTATCTAGTGGAACCTTTCGTAACTGGTGCAGTTTGATTTCTTCAAATGCCGCCAGAAGCTACCGTGGCGCGGGCGCAGCAGGCAACGGAGTGATTTTTTTTTCTGCAGTGGATGTAGTATTTCATTTGATCAAGCATACATCATTTTTTTTATAAAGGAACACTGCAAACATAACTTATGTATTGATTTTTTTGCCTCACATTTGTGTAATGTTTTCTTTTTGTTAAACAATGTTGACAAGTATGAACTTAGACGTTTAGGTTTGGCTGTGGGTTGTGTAAATTCTATTTCACTTTGGCCGGGTGGCTGAATCGAGTTACAGACAGACAGACAGACAGACAGACAGACAGACAGACAGACAGACAGACAGACAGACAGACAGACAGACAGACAGACAGACAGACAGACAGACAGACAGACAGACAGACAGACAGACAGACAGACAGACAGACAGACAGACAGAGCAAAGTTTCCGCGTTTAAGTAGCCCAAGAAAGGCTGTCGTCTCTAAAAGCGGCACGGCGGGTTACCCGTTCCCGCTGGATGTTCTTGGTGTAGTCCTTGTGCGCGAGTAGATTGGCGCCGTAGCCGAGCAGCAGCGCCTGCCAGAGTGCGCCGAAGAACATGCCAATCACCATGATCCACACCTCGACCAGCAGGCCCGTCTTGACGGCCACACCGTAGCTGTTGGTCATAAAGAGCGACACCGTGTTGTGCACCGCCCACGAGTACTGCTCCCACCACGACTTGCCCTGCGCACGCACGAAGACGACGGCGAGCGCGCTTCTTCTCTCTTCGGACGTTAACGTTTGTAGCAGGTTGCAAAGCCCGGGCAGGGCAGAAGGAGCTGGAAGCCAGAACATGCACGCAGTTCAATTATTGCAACCCTCCTGCGTCATTGGTTCATGTTTTGCACTCGCTACGCGCACGTGACATGATCATTTAAAGGGATACAAGGAAATACTCACAAAACAGAACCTTGGCATTGTTCTGGGACGGGATGGTTCTCAGCCACTTTCTTACTTTGGCGATACTGTGGACAGGACGTGGTGTACTCCACGTTAATGAAAGTGAACTTTAGAGCACGTATAGCCTTAGAGCACGAATTAGGGAAGTAAAAGCTTCTGTTCTCCGTCTTAAAAACAGCAGGACTACTATACTCTATGCTTCTTACTCCACCACTGCGCGGGGAGGCACGCAGCCGATTACACCAAAGGCCATTCAATGTCCGCACCAAAGCAGGGTTGTTGGGTACAAAACACCAGGACAGACTGCGTGCGTGGCAAGTCGTATACGAGCGACATTGAGCCGAAAAAAAACAATGGTGCCACCCATTTTTCTGGGTTCCTTCAGTGACATGAGTCGTCATCCAGCAAAAACGCACTGTGGCAGAGCCAACTAACGGTGGAAGTTTAAAAATTTTAAAGCTTTAAAGCCGACAACGTCCACTAACGTAAATGGGGACGTAACTTGTCCTTGCCCCTGTCCTGTCTTGTCCTGCTAGTTTCTGTACTTGCGTACGTGGGGTACTTCTCCCGGCATGTCAGTGTCTGTCCTGTATCCGCGTGGAGTAGCGCAGATAAAGGGGCACATTGAGGCGGCCACCACAGGACGTCGCAGGATAGCTGGTACAGAGAGTAACCATTATGGGCGATGGGGCCGGAGCAATTATGTCATAACAGACGTGAATTCACAACTACAAAAAATGAAGTTTCAGTGGGAAGTACGGAACGGGTGAAGTGATATCACTAGTGCGTGCGGGGCTATACCTAATCGCACGGTTGAGATTAAAATGGAGGGCGTAATGTTAAAAAGCCGCTTCCATATACGTCGAGCTTATGTTGTGGAACACACCTCTAAATTAGAAAGACTAATCCAGGACTCCTCCTTGAAGCCCATCATGGAGCCCACGAAGAACTGCAGGCAGGCGTGCCAGTGCACGGCGAGGCAGATGAGCGCCATGATGTTCACCAGCTGCAGGTAGACGCCCGTCGTGTGGTAGAACTGTGGAGCAACAAGGGACGCGTCTGAAGGAGCGGTAATAACGACTACACAGACGAGTATCACGGAAGCGCACGTACCACGTGTTGTGTTCGAGAAGTGTGTACGCAAAACTGAAGCACAACGGACGTTGCATACTTGCACGCACATACACCAAACGTGCGCATATCATTAAAGCTTTCTATTATAAAACGCAACACGGCAAAGCCAATTGCTGCATCGAGAGTGGTGGAAACTTTTCGTAGCACGTTTACGCGCCCATACAGTTCTATCCTGTCGACGAAACAAGCCCGCAAGAGGCGGGTGGCGGGCGGTGCGGTCGCGCCTGCGCGAAAGAAGAAGTGGGTTACAGATGACGGCTCTATCCAGCTGGCATGTGCACCATCTGCTTCACAGCGATCCACCTCCGGTGGGCGCGTGTTAAGCGAGTCTGCAGCGTGCGAAGGACCGTGAAGCAGGTTCCTCCGCTTTAGCACGACCTTTTTATTACGAAAGCGTTGGCCTACTGAGCGAAAATTCACGCATCTCCAGGAAGTTAATCATGACGAGTGGGCGAAGCACTGGGGATCGTTCTTACCTTAAATCACCCGTGGCATCGCCCACTCGGGCATGTAAATGAGTGACAACGCGTGTGTACAGTATATACAATTCCAATCCAATCCAATCCGATACAATTCAATTTAATCCAATCCAATCCATTTTAATCCAATTCAATCCAATGCTTTTCGTGCATGCGCAACACTATGTACACTGACGCCAAGCCCCGGACAAAGCGAGGTCCTGAGGTGCTTTGCCCCAAAAAAGTACGGCGTCGGCATGTAAGAAGAAAACGGCTCCCTAAGAAGCGTTCCATAACACGAGGCGCTCCATGGCGGGAGTTTAAACTGCGCAGTAGTGAGAGATGGTACTCTGCAGTTAAGGCTGAAAGTTGGGCTAGTTGGTGTTGACTTAGATGCATATTACCAGCGAAAAAACAGACAGGGACGAGGAAAGAAGCAGACGGGACACTACTAGCGAGTGTCCCGTCTGCTTCTTTCCTCGTCCCTGTCTGTTTTTTCGCTGGTGCGAGTGTCCCGTCTGCTTCTTTCCTCGTCCCTGTCTGTTTTTTCGCTGGTAATATGCATCTATGGTACTCTGCAGATGAAGGTAGTGGAAGAACGCAGCTGTATGAGCGAATAGAGAGGCAGAGAAATTCGTGCATTATCTCTCCCATTACACGGCAGCAGGAATCAGCACCGACCTAACGCACAGGGCACAGATCCGAGCTATTGGAGAGGCATATCGCAAAACAAAGCGTCTCAAGCGGCAAGATTACAAAACCCTTCGACAACGCGAGGCGGAAGCAAGGCATCGCAGGCGTTCGGCTGAGCATTCATGTTTTCGCATTCACAGTCCTAGAACTGCTTAGGTGACCTCGGACTTTTTTTACTACTTTCTCTATTATTTAGCCGTTCTGAGCATTAACGTTTCACAACTGATTTGCCACTGCTGGTTCAAGCTCACCGATCTTTGCCACCGCGACCAGGTAAGCCCAACTTGAATGCGGATAAATCTTTGCCTGCTAATCAGTCTTGGAGGCTTGTTAGCCCAACCACACTGGTTTCCTCGCTACAGATATAAGCTAAGCTACGGCAAAAGACCAAATTCGAATTCCGGGTTCAAGGCACTTGCACTGTGAGGCGCATACGGCCAAATTAGGGTCGTTAGTATTGATTAATTCTGGGTTTTAAAGCGCCGACGCAACGCAGGCGATGAGGCGCGTCGTAGTGGAGGGCTCCGGGTTAATTTTGACCACCTGGGGATCTTTACGCGCGCCGAAATCTCGTACACACGGGCGTTTTTTCTTTTCGTCTCCATCAGAAAAGCGGCCGCCGCACCCGGGAATCGAACCCGCGTCCTTGGGCTCAGCATCACAACGCCTTAGCCACTGAGCAACCGCTGCGGGTTCGCCTAGAATTGCTTTTAAAGGCAGAAAACGGCAAGCGTATACAGGAACGTGCGTTTTTTTTTTTGTTTGGTTTTGTTTTTTTTTGCATCCGATCGCCACGGCCATGCGATGGCAGTAGACCCGGGACAGATTACACGGTTCCGTCTGCTCTTCGTTCTAGGCTAAGGATATTCTTTGCGACGCATATCCCCGTGTCACAACTGATTTTCAAACAACTTAGACGGGAGGGTGAGCTCTTCGGCGCACCGACCATGATCTGCTCGGTGCGGCCGCCGTAGCGGAAGAGGCGGCTGATCTTGATAAGCTTGACGAGGCTGAGGAGCTTGGCGAGCTTTGCGATCGTGCGACGCCGCTCCGCGTCCGGGCCACTGACGCTGGGCAGCAGCCAGACGACGAAGTCCATCGGCAGACTGCTGAGCAGGTCGATGGCGAACCAGCCACGCAGGTAGCGTCGCGAGATCTCGCGCGGGTCCATGATCACGATGCCCTGCTTTTGGTCGTGTATGCCTGCGGGCCCAGGTAAGTGTCATTTATTCCCGCGTTTGTTTCCACTCCTACGCATCTCTTAATCCTTTCTATCCTCTGCACTTCCCTTGCTTTCATCTCTTTTTTATTTTTTTATTTTTTTTTATTTTTTTTACGATGTCGACTGTAGGCGCTAAGACCCTAAGAAGCCTCTTCCTCCTGAGCCTCTTGTCACGTGACCCAGGAAGTTCCGATGTCCACACCACGCTCCCGCTCCTCCCCTTATTATCTCGTGAACGGAGTTGAGGAATGTCCATGGAGGAAACCTCCGCATATGAACAGCCAAGGAAATTTTGATGCACGTTGCCTCCTGCTTCTGTACCGCATTCATAAAACTAGCTGTGGACAGCTAAAAAAATGCCACGAGCCAACTTTACTTCTTTTTCCCCGGGTTTGTTCCATAATCAGCACTGCTGGTTCCATATTGCCAATAATTAAGTTTTCTTTCAATGTGTGTATACCCTATAGTTTCTCCCGCACAAATCATCATCGGAAGAACGACGCATCGGTTGCCTCCGTTTTTTTTTTTCTTAGCGACAGAGATAGCCTACCGGTTCACTACCTCGAGAGTGCTTGCCAAAATGCACCCTGCAGCCCGTACTACTTGTAAGAGTGATCTCTTTTTCGCTGTTTAAGTCGGCACTTACTAAAACCAATCCATGATAGCTATATTAACCAACCTCTCCCAGCGATGTGGTGTGATTTTTTTTTGGAGCTGCAGTTTTGGAGAGAGGTGGAGATGTGTTTCAGAGCAGCAAAACGACATTTTGTAGGAGGTTAAAAATTGTATGTGCGAGCAGCTAAAACCGACCTCTGGAGCCTCAGCTCAAGGAGGGGAGTTGAAATTAAAAGCCTCACGGAACAATAGAAGCGTTTCATGGGGCATACAAAAATCTGTTCAGAGAGAGAGAGAGAGAGAGAGAGAAGGCTGGTGGGGCGCTCCAAACAAACGGGTGTTATTGGAGTAAGCAGACCCGCGGGTGATCGGTGATGAGTACGCGGGCACCTGGGTGCGCGGGAGTAGCAGTAAGAGTGCGCACAGAGCGGCCGTGTACGCGTACCGGTCCTGAAGTTGAGCACCATGTCCGTGAAGAGGGCGACGTCGGAGAAGAGCGAGTAGAGCGCCCAGTAGAAGTTGGAGCCGCGGTAGAAGCCCAGTTGCAGCGGCACCAGCACCATGTTCATGAACAGCACCAGCAGGATGGAGATGTCCCACCACTTCCTGCAGCGACGCCAGCAAGGGGGGCCGAACTATGAGAACAGTGCCATCTGCAGTTCGACTAAACAAATCGCCCAATGTATTGCTTGTATTCACTGGCGAGGCGCACATGCAGGCAACCATGTAAGTGCGCCGCCACTCGTTACGTCGGGCTCAGCGGGATGGCGGTACTTGTCCGTGCTAAGCCCATGACTGTGTTGCACGTTACAAACTCTACCTCACCGAACGCAAAGTATTGCCTCGAGTTCAATGTGAGTGCGATTAATGACATCACTGTTGACACCAACGCTGAGAATCGGTTTCAAACGGAGCAGACGACGCACGCCGGGGTTTCTTTTTCTTCGGCGTGCGGCGCAGTGGCACAAGCCGCGCCATGTCCGTGGCGCTTCGGTCATGTCTGTGGCCGTTTGCAGTATTTCCAACCGAAGAAATTGACAGCTAATCTTTCCAATGAATACAACCTATATCATGTTGGAATTCCGAGCTACGCGTGGCCCACACTGGCTTTGCTCAGTGTGGGCCACGCGTAGCTCCGGCTTTTCTTACAGTGCGATAGCTGCAATCAGCAGATCACCGTGGGTTAGCGCATATCCGTCATCCTTCAGTGGTGGCGTCAGTTGCACGCGCAATGCAAAGCTGTTCAGCGGCACAGGTGCGTGTCGTCTTCGTTGCGACAGCAATTCGAGGCGCGTGTATTGTGAGAAACGAACGCTACGCCCGACGTAAGAAACGTTTTACATTAACGGCAGCCGCAACTCAAGCGTTTCTTACCAAATAAATTTACCTGTGCGTAATAAGCGCGCGCGCACTTTGCGAATGTTGCAGTCAAGACTCAGGATACCAAATTTAAAGAGATATCAAATATGGCCGTGTAACTAATACTATTCGAACCTTTTCGAATACTATTCGAACTAATACTATTCGAATACTATGCAATCGCAATGCGTAGCGAGAAATTCCAACGAATGCATCACAGGAATATAAAACCTCGCGTACCTCGGAGGCACGCGGTGAACAAAGAAGGGGACGGCGGTGCGAGTTATCTATCCCCACCTCCCCCTCTTTGCGCCTTATGAACTATTCTCGGTAAGACTGCGCACGCACTACCTCCGTCAGGATACGCCCTGTTGTGATTCAGCGCACCGCTACCCTTTTTGCGCGTGCTGCAAGCTTCGTGCAGTGCTCCCGTGCTTTGTTGCAGAGACGTGTGCACAGTAGCATTGTGAAAGCCGCGGAGCCGTTACGGCTATTGTGTATAAAACCACCCTCTCGGTGGATAGATTCATTCGTTTTGCAGCAGCGAATCCGTGCTGTCAACCTCTTCGAGCATTGCTGTAAGCTCGCCTGTGAGGGTATCGTTCCTGTATTGCTTCGGGTCATCGCTCGCCATGCAGTAAACCAGTCAAGTTTGCCTTCGGCTTCTTGTCGTCGCCTCCAAGGCAGCAATCTTTGCTGGCCGCTCACCACCACGCTACCACACGCATGACTGAAGCGACGGAACCCGCTTCGGGGACGCCTTCTCGAAACAGCCCTAAGAAATACACGCCTTTACAAGCTCCCCCCCCCCCCCCCTTTTCCACACCCTGTTTGCATTTAGGGCGCAGCCCTTTGGCGGCCGTCTCTGGGCTGATCCGCGTTGTCGGCGTAACCGAGTGAACAATGGCAAGACCGACATGTGAAAGAAAAAAAAATGGCTTCAATTCATGCTGTGAAGGTGGTTGGAAAGCAAAGCTTTAAATGACACCCACAACAATTGTCCATGCGACGTCACTTGAATTCACACGCGTGGCTCTACAAAGAGTGAAACCAGAGATTTTGCCAGCCGTTAACTGGAATTAGCGAGGGCGGCGTCCCGAACGCAGCAGCAGCGGCGGCCACGGCTGGGCTAAAGCGGCGGACGCCGCCGCTGTAGCGTCGTTCGAAGGATGAGACAGCGGAACCTAGCCATCATGATGTGCCAGCTTGGGGCTACACCACCGCGCGACACAAGCGTAGGCACCGAAACAAGTCGGCATGTGAGCTTAGTGATTCCCATTTATACATACTTAAACTAGTTAGTTTAGTAAGTTTGAGAACGGCGAGAAAGCTGAGGGAACTTTTATAATCGCTATTTATCAGAACCATCTGCGACTTTCGCCTTTTGTAAATACCTCTTGTGGTAATCCGGCAATAGTGGCGGTGGACAATCCCGCGCGATGGACATGTGCCGGCTGAGGATGAGGAGGTGGCGCGGGAGGAGCGAGGATAGGACATGGCGGACTCGGCTGGGCGACGTGTGTGCAGCCGGATCTGCTGAGCGGTGTACCTTGGCGTAGCGGGACTCCAAGTAAAGGTGTGATCGAGGGGGCTCAGTGTCTTTCTGGGGAACCGCGGCCGGGTGCAAGAACCCCGGTACCACATTTGGCGCCCTGAACGTGGGGCCGGCCGTGGTTCCTGGGAAGGGCATTGTGGTCTTCTTCCTCGTTTTGGTGTTCCGCGGCAAATGTGACCGACAGCTCGCTGAAGATGCGGTCAGACACGATCGACCTGGCGGACCAGTCTCTGGTGGTGGACATCTCGGATGCCCTCAGCGAGAGGGACAAGGTCAAGTTCACTGTCCACACCAAGACGACGCTGTCGGACTTCCAGAAGCCGGAGTTCTCTGTGCTTCGGCAGCACGAGGAGTTCATCTGGCTCCATGACGCCCTGGAGGAGAGCGAGGACTACGCCGGGATGATCATTCCCCCGGCCCCTCCGCGGCCGGACTTCGACGCCTCGCGGGAGAAGCTCCAGAAGCTCGGCGAGGGCGATGGCTCCATGACCAAGGAGGAGTTCGCCAAGATGAAGCAGGAGCTCGAGGCGGACAGCTGCTGACGACTGCGCCGGACACCACCCCCGCGGAGCAAGGCCCGCGGACAGGACCTTGCCACGTTTGGACCTTCTGCAAGGACCCCCGGGTCTTAGGAGGCCACCTGTGGCACCGGTCTACTGCCATCCGGGCTGAGCCGTGGGAGTCCCTCAAGAGTGCCGACGCGACCCGCGGAGCAAGGCCCGCGGACAGGACCTTGCCACGTTTGGACCTTCTGCAAGGACCCCCGGGTCTTAGGAGGCCACCTGTGGCACCGGTCTACTGACATCCGGGCTGAGCCGTGGGAGTCCCTCGAGAGTGCCGACGACTGCAGCCGAGGGCAGCCAGCGTCGGCCTTTTCTTCGGAGGGGGGGAGAGTGTGGTAATCCGGCAATAGTGGCGGTGGACAATCCCGCGCGATGGACATGTGCCGGCTGAGGATGAGGAGGTGGCGCGGGAGGAGCGAGGATAGGACATGGCGGACTCGGCTGGGCGACGTGTGTGCAGCCGGATCTGCTGAGCGGTGTACCTTGGCGTAGCGGGACTCCAAGTAAAGGTGTGATCGAGGGGGCTCAGTGTCTTTCTGGGGAACCGCGGCCGGGTGCAAGAACCCCGGTACCACACTCTTAAAACACAACCGAATTGGTAATCAGCAATTTAGAAAACGCATTCCCATTCATGACAAGCAGTGCGCAAAAGGTAGCGTTTCTCTAGCGGCCAGATGTCTGTATGTAGTTTGTACATCTCGTTTTCGTCCCTTGCAAACCTATCCTTAGAGTATCTTTGCAGAAAAACGACCACTTAGTTCCTTCGGGTTACCCAAGAGGTGCTGTCGAACAAGTTAATCAAGCCGTGCGAAGGCACCGCGTGAAATGCACCTTGACGCGAAGCTGCACCAAAACAGTTCCAAAACAACCGTCGCTAAAGCAGACGACAAAGACGCCGCTCGCCGCCGCCGCACTTCCGCGCGGGGAACGCTGGGTAAATTCGCTGCGCCATCTCTAGTGTGCTCCGTAAGTGAAACCCTCCGCCCCCCTTCCTCCCCCCGCCGCCGCCGACGACGCTTTGGGAGTTGTCCAGCACGCCACGAAAGAACCGTTGGCTGGTAGAGCTAGAAATTTTTGCTTTAAAAGCGAACGATGAAGGAAAGCAAAGGAGGAGAGTGTAGCGAAATTGGGAGGGGAGGGCGGTTCACCGTGGCGGCGCGAGCCAGCGCTCTCCGAAAGTGTGCGGGTGGGGGAGAGGAGGGGGCAGTATTCTGTGCCCGCACGAGGCGCTCGACGGCGCGACGCTTGGTGAAAACGTGAGGGCCCCGGGGCGTGCGCGTGACTATGATGTGCGTTCGCTTAAGACGCAGTTCGCGGTCCCTTCCTGAGACGCACTTCGCACCGCCGACGCAGAGGCTTATCATTGCTGCCGTCGATAGTACCCACGAGTGAGTGCTGCCTCAGCGCACTTCTGCTGCGCCCAAATAAGGCATTAGGGAGTATCGTAATCGCCAGCCTATTTTTTATACTCTGGGTCAACCAGCCTAAACTTAAAATTTTCTGAATATACGCCCTCCCACAAGTCACAACAATATCAATCAATCAATCAATCAATCAATCAATCAATCAATCAATCAATCAATCAATCAATTAATCAGAGTTTCTGATCATGCCCAAGGACATCCGACAGGTTTTGTAGAGGTGCCCGAAAACAAACAAAACAGAGTAACGTGGGTAACGTATACTCTCGATGAACACGAACCAGCCTGGACGCCTCGCATAAGTAGTAGATTCAACAGCCCTGCATGGAATATTGAAACGGAGCATATAATTGAAGGCGATTCTCAATCACGGAAAACTGGGTCACGATCAAGGCAGCGACGAGTGGGATTGAACGTACAGTGCGCAACACCCTTGTCTATAACACCGAGTTCAACTTCAACTGGTTACCTCTCGAAACTGCGAACTCAAACTTTTCACAAAAAACGTTGAGGTCAAAATATATATTCAGTACTTCAAAATGACACAGTAGTTTTCTTGAAATGCTTTTCGGCCGAGGCAAGATAAGCCTATAAGTACCAAAGCTGTTATAAACAAGGGTGTTGCCCTCTGTACTCATTCCGTACTCGACAGACGTCGTTCCTTCAGTGCCAAACACCCGCGTGATCGTCTGATGCCTCCAGCGTTTCGCAACCGTATTCCCGAGGGGGATGCAAATCTGTTGTTCTGTTTTTGTCAATTCACTGTTACGATAATTGGCCGTGCAGACGGGAAGTGACGCACCTGATCCTCGAGCGCGGGTGAATGATGCACCTGTGCTTTCGAGTGGCGCGTTTCCTGAAGTCCAGCCCCGAGTACATTCTCCTCGACGAGGCAGTCATCATCGTCTGCTGAATGGTGGACGACAGGGCCCGCACCTGCTCTGCGTGGCCACACGGGGACAAAAAAGAACACCGACACTTCATCGTCAGACGGTCCTTCTCCGCAGCTTCCTCTGCGTATGTGCATGCACAGCAGTTTCCTTGTTCTTTCGCACATAGGACAGAGTCTGCTTAGTCACCAGGGAAAAGCCCCTTCGAAAACTGCCACATTTCCCACCCTGCACCCCTCGAAAATACCCTCGCTCAGCGTTGGATTGTGGGGTTTAACGCGCCGACGCAAGCAGGCGATGAGGCGCGCCGTAGTGGAGGGCTCCGGATTAATTTTGGCCACATGGCGATCTTTAACGTGCGCCGAAATCTCGTACACACGGACGTTCTTGCTTTTCGCCTCCATCAGAAAAGCGGCCGCCGCAGCCGGGAATCGAACCCGCGAGCTCGTGCTCAGCAGCGTAACGCCTTAGCCACTGAGCCACCGCGGCGGGTCTCGCTCAGCGTTCCGGGACATTCTATCCCGTTTATCGGTAATGAATCTAACCTGATTGCCAGAGGTAATGAATAGATTTTTTGAGCTTCATTAAAGCTGTCTCGTTCAGTTGGCATTGTATACGTAAAACCTTCTTCAGCGTACTCATTAAAATATGGGTCGACAGCGATGAAAGGCTAACTCTTGGATATCGACGTTTGATCATTACGTGAAATTTCTTTGGATTTGTACACAGTAACCGCGCTAAGTCAAGGCAAAAGCTTGCCGTAACTGAACCCAAAATACAGTTCCCAAATAGGCTCCTGAAAGCAGCACCTGGAGTCGGGAAATTCCTGAGTATGTTCCCTTGCAGAGACAGCAGTTGGATTTTGGCCACTCACACGCGGCTCGTTGAATTAGGTACATTTTGACCTACGTGTGGTCGACGAGATTACGCCCGTGGGCTTCATGGGTCGTGCACGACACACTACACACGCCAACATAGAAAAAGGAAGCATTCGTATGAGCTTAGCACTATGAAGGCACGGCTACATACGAGGACGCGAGGAAGTACCATCAGTTTCCGACACTCTTTATAGTTTCAGGGCACATGTTTATTGCAGGAAAATCGGGCAGACAACAGATAAGAATTGCATGAATTATAAGAACTCAGAATTGACTGCTCTTCCGGAGGAATTGGTGACAGCAGATAACATGCGACGGCAGGAGATGGGTGTTATCCTTCGTATGCACAAAGCCCTGGGCCTTTAGAATTTTGACATAAATATGAACATACTGCACCTGCAAGAATTTCTCCTCAACAATGCGTTAGCGTAAGTACTTTGAAGGTGCTCAATTTATACCAAGCCCACCATACAATGGCTTCGTTCTTGTAGAGTTGGCTTTTTCAAAGACTCTCCCGCGAACCGCTGGGAAGCTTGTTCACAAAGAAAAATACGATGTCTGGGTGAACCGTGAATGTTTAGGAGGGTGAACACCCGAAGCATCAGTGCACCGTACTTTCAGCTATGCACCCAGCCAGCGACAAAAAAGCGCTAAGTTGCCCGCATCAGCGGTTGGCCGGCGGGCGGGCTCGTCGGTTTCAGCGCTCACCACGAAAACTCCCGTCGTCAAAGGGGCCACGAAGAAAAAAATACAAGTTCGATTTATTAGAAAGGTGACTATTTTGTCCCGATAACACGAATTTTGTCACCGACTTCAAACAAATAATCGAGATATTAAAGAAAATATATTCAACAGTGGCAACTCCCTAGCTACCTTCCGGCAGTTTTTTATGTGACGTTGTAGCGATGGCCGCTAGCCGACATATGCCACAGAAAAAAAAAAAAAAAAAAAAAAAAAAAAAAAAAAAAAAATGATTGGGAAATTGTAGCGGGGCCTCCAGCTCCGCAAGATCGCATCACTTGAATGCTAACGAGCCGTTAAAACACTGATAAAAATGTCTCTAGTGTCATTCCATAACACGCCACTCCTGTCCATATTACGTTATTATGACGCGAAATTTGAAAGTTATTCAACATTTCTTGTCTTTTTTATTTAAAAAAAAACGTCTTTCCCTGCTGGAATGAAGCTTGGTGAGATACCATAGTCAAGTTCTTTCAGACAAAAAGTTGTATCTGGTCTTCATGGCCCGCCCCCACCGTTGTTCCAGCGAACGTGCCCATGAACGCCTTTCGCATTAGGCTATCCTTAAATATCGCTGCGCGCGCGCGTTCACCTTCATAAATATTTTGACTGTTTTAAAGCAAGCACGTATAGAGGCTTACAAGACCCCTTTACACAAAGCGCCCTTCCCGCTTTTCCGCTCCTCATTATCGTGCCGGAAGGATAGAAAGAGGCCCTCCAGAATGTCATCGTGTAACCCAGTCTTTCGAACGGCATGTCGACCTAAAGTTAACCCAAGACATCGCAACAGTTTCCACACTAGAGAACTCACGAGGTTCGGTTTCATCGGGCACGGTGAATGTCACCGTGTTGGTCAAAGCAGATGGTGCAGTCATGTCGCCGGCTTTTTCGGAGCGATCGCCTCTGGCGAGTGCGGGAAGTCTGCTCCAGGACAGGTGAATAATTAGAGGCTGCAAGCGAACAAAAGTCAGAACGCTTCCTGCAAGTGCTTCCCGGTAGAGCCACCATTTTTACTGCGAAGCAGTATACCTCTAACCAGCCAATGAAACTTTCGTGTCAGCAGAAAACTCTCAGGCTACTTAATTACTACTGGCTATACAAACATACATCTCAGGCTACTACTGGCTACTGGCTACATTCTGGCTACACAAATAAACTGCAGGCGCCGCCAAGGATTGAACCTGGGTCCAGGTATAGAAGAGGAGCGTGAGCCCGCGGTCTCGCCGACTAAGCTACGCCCGGACGTGAAAGAGCCAGACGGTTGTTTGGATTCAGCGTCTGGGGAGGGGGATATCGATCGAGGGCGCTCTTTGGCGGTGACGGATGAAACAAGAGTGAGGGGGAAGCAGTGAGAGAGATGACCAAAGACACAGTGTCGCCCTCCTCCTCACCCTTCGAAAGACGCTAAAAGTGGCTGCCAGAAACGGCACGTTCGGAACTGCGCAGTAAAATGCCGGCACGTGCGACATGAAAACATGCAAAAAAAAAAAAAAAAAGAACAGAAATTGTGCTTGCGTTGTTCAGGCAGGAGGCGCGTGAGCACTGTGAAGGCGGGAAATTTGATCAAGAGAGGAGTGAGACAGAGAGGCGAAGACAGCAGAGGTATGGCAGATAGACAGAGAGGCATGGGTAAGCGTTTGTGGGTGTTGTTCACAGCTTCCCAGTCCAAGCACCTTCACAGCGTGAATTGGAATAAATTTTTTTTTTTCATTATACGGCACTACTTGCAGTAACGTACACAATAACAAGAAAAGAAAACAAGGTCCAAGTGGCCTAATCATACTTAGTCTTGTCTTTTTCAATGTTGAAGTGACTGCAGCGACAAGTTCAAGCCTTAAGAAAATGCTGACGAAAAATCCTCAAGTGACGCATAGCTTTTAAGCGTACCCGGACGTCTGCTTCAAGCGCCGCGAAACCTCACGGGCGCCGCGAGTCGTGGATATTCTATAGGTTCTTCTGTAAGCATATCGTTGTCTTTGTCCGGCATCGTAATGTCCTTAGAGTCTTCAATTATGTTCACTGCTGCACCATATGCTTTCGATCCCACTATTGCTTCGGTGTCCCCGCAAAAAGGGCCATGTATTTATTCCGAATGACTGCATCACCCAGCTCGAAAGGATGGTCACATACAGCGAATAACACGATCACTCCCGTTTGCCTGCGGCTGGGTGACGTGCGCAAGCCAGGTGTGTAGGAAGGTAAGGAGGGGGTACAGTCAGAGTCCATCCCTGTGTTGCTATGGCTCCCCCACCACACTGCACTGCAAAGTAGAGAGTGGTCCGAGGGCTCAAACTTGCCCTGCCCTTACCTAAATTTCGGAAAATATTCCCCGGTAAAGAAATAAATCCTATAGCTACGGTGTTGATTTGGGCCACAGTTTGAGTCGGACCGGATATATTCTTACAACGTGGTCCGGACTAAGGAGTGGCTTTAGATCGGACCTCGCTCTTCGGCCACTCAGGCCCACTCAGCCAGCGATCGGTTCTCCTCCAGTCGAGCTCACATCCCACTAACGCTGCCTTCTACCACCCGCCGCATCTTTCTTCTGCGGTGCTGAAGGGCGCATGTCGCGTCTCGTTCAGACCAACACTGTTGCGTGGGGGCACAGTCTCCCCATTCTCTGTCCTCCTCCATACACTCCCCGCCCCCCTCCCCCGTCTCAGCCAGGCCTGAGTTGTTCTAGACACCCAGGTTACAGTATACTAGAAGGTACAGGTGTGTCTTTCGAGGGAAAAACCAATGGAGAGCGCGGGTTCCTTTTGCGATGAAAAAATTATATGGAGCGCAGGCGTTCCCCAGAGAACTCTTGTTGCAGCCAGCGCCATCTATCAATTTTTAAATAAAAATAAACAATTATTCGACGGGTTCTACAAAACTGTATATCATGAAATAAAGAAATCAGGCTATCTAGGGCAATAAATAAGGATTAATTTAAAAACAAACTTAAACCACCTGGCAAGCAGCGGCCGCCAGGGGTGCTGCTTACAACAGGAGTTCCTCAGCAGAAATTTTCATCGCAAAAGGTGCCCCCCTAATCGGCCCCAGACGACACACCTATCTCTTCTAGTACACTGTACCCATGGGTCCACTGCATGTGGCGATGCCCCCTAAATCCACAACCCACTTCCCCTTTTCACGAACGGAGAGCGTTGGGCGAGGGGGCGGGGCAGCTCGAACCACGTGGTCCAGGAAACCACAACGGAAGGCTCCGGAATCCTGTCACCTAGCCATGTTGGCTTTAAGTAAAGTTTGTACTATAGACCCTTTGCAAAATGGCCAAATCGTTGGCGGGAAAGCAGCAAGCCACTCTGGCAACACTGTGCACCCGCTGCGCCGCCATTAGAAAGGAAGCGAAAAGGCTGCGAGCACAGAGTTTCTATCGAGTAGCTACCGTCCACCGTCCACGTAATTGCATACGCGTCGTGGGGCAACAGACTCGTGAAGCCGTGGGCGAAAACGTGCAACCGCAACGGCGTTGCTACGACCTGCTTCCTTTCTATTGGCGTCGTCGCGTTTAGCACCAGTGTTACCACCGCTGAATTCTCAGTGTTGTCCGCCTTTTTGCAAAGGGTCTACACTCGGTGACAACTTAAGAACGGCACCGGAAGTTGCCGCTGTGTCTTATCACCGTAGCCGGATGTTTCTCCGCGCGGCGCAAGTAGGGCGTTACTGGGAATATTTTGAACATGGCGTGAGCCGTTGCCGTGATTTTTTGGGCTTAATATGCGTATAAACGACTCAAGCGACGACAAACAAACTGAGTGAGACAAGGCAGACGATATCACGCATTCATAGCAAACCCCATTCAAAACGCGCGCGCACTGACGTCACGGGTCCGGCGCTTTGGCGGAGTGATACACTACATATACACATATATCAATATTTGCAAGTGTATACCTGATACACTTGCAAATACTGACGCAATCCCACCAAACATTTCATCCCTGCCTCTCCTCAGCAGGATCCGTAGACGGTCGAACGAAGAGTACCCCTTCCAGCCCGTCAAAGTGGTTTAAGCGACAAAAACAAATGTTCCGGTCAATAACATCAGGAAAAAAGAGAAGAATAAAGAAGGAAACACGGGGAAAAGGCAGAACGGACGTCTCACTGCGTCAGTAAGCTTACCTTGAGCGTTCTAGGACCGGTGGAGGCTGTGTGCTTCGTCTTCTTCTTCCCTAGACTCGTTCCACTTTCGCCGCTTCGCGCGCTCGGCATGTCAGTTTTGGGGGGACTAGCCACCGTGTGCCGATTGCGTACGTTACTTTAAAAGGGCCCATGAAGACAAAATACAAGTTTTATTTTAAAGATTTGATGTTTTCTAGTGCCTCGCACGCTTGCCCGGCAGCAAACGATGCTTCATTCATTGAGAAATTTGGCGGGATGACACCGCTTAAAGGGGCCATGCAGACAAAACACAAGTTTGGTTCATTAGAAGGTTGCCTCGTTAAAGTCATACTGACCCCACTTTAAATGTAAACTTAGCTCAAATAAGCTACATAATTAGGGAAAAAGGGAATGGCCATGCTACCCACTAGCTCATATTTCGCAACAGAATCTATGTCATATGTGCCAGCTCTGCGATTGGCTGAGGCCGAAAAAAGCAAACGCAAATTAGCAGGGCTTATAAGCTTGCCGAACGAGCTTCTGCGCTTACATTTAGGGCACATTCTTTTTATAGCAGTAAGAATGGTGGGGGCAAACAGTGGAAGTTGTACACGTAAACATAGAAGTACCGATGCGTACTGCTGTTGGTACTGCGCGCACTATTCTGTTTTATAGCTGCACAGCACTGCGGAGCTTTGGGGTTGTCTCAGACTACATTGGCCGATTGGCGTAAGCGGCGGTGTCTTGCGTGACCATATTTGTCGAGCGAACACCATGTTTCACGAAACGATTATTTTCTACGTACCTTAACAAGCCAGGTACAAATACGGTCAAAAACAAAGGCAGAAAACGGCCCGTCGCGGTATGGTGGCGCTGTCTAGGTTAACCAACGATAAACAAGGCTTCCCAGCAGATATGAGGTCTCTTTTTTTTGCCTGCTCCGAGCAGCTCTGAGCAGTTCCAAGCAGCCCAAAGCTGCTCCCGCGCTCCCGCCATAGATGTTCTATGGGCAAATAAAATACGGAGCTGCTTGGAGCTGCTTGGAGCTGCTCAAAGCTGCTTTGAGCAGGCAAAAAAAAGAGACCAATGATTGCATTGCAGACGTCACGAAAACACACGATTTGGCGGGAGAATCAAAGTTTAAACTTGCATTGGTGAATTTATCAGTGATCAAAGCGTCGTTTGCTTCCGTACAAACGCTGGTGGCACTACAAAACACGAAATCTTTCGAATAAACCTAGCTTGTATTTTGTCTGCATGACCTCAAGGACCGCGTTTACGTACTTGCTCTGTTTCCGCCGGATTTGTACTTGGCTTACTTTTACGGTTGGCGGTAATCATTTGTGAAAAATTTGGTATGCTCGACAAACAGGTTCACGTAAATGGCGATGTCGCTTATGCCAGATGGCCAGTGTTGTGTCAGACCAACGCGCCCGACGACTGTGCAGCATCGGCCGGTATAGTGCGCGCCGTACATACTGGTGCTTCTGTTTACGTGTTCGTTCGTAACTTTCATTGTTTACACCACCATTCTCACTGCTATAAAGAAGAATGGCACTAAATTTAAGCGCAAATACTCGTTCTGCAAGTTTATAATCTCTGCTTAATTTGCGTTGAATTTTGCCGGCGGCAACCAATCGCAACCAGCTGCCCACAATACGTCATGAGTTCAGTGTGAAAAAGCGGCGGGGTCTCGCATGCCTATTCTCTATTTTTCTCGTTATACAGCTTATTTCAGTGAAATTCTCATTAAAAGTGGTATCAGTGTTATTCTAACGAGGCAATTTCGATAACCAACTTGTATTTTGTCTTCATGGTACCTTTAAGGTAGTTTCTGATAGAGAGAGAGGGAGAGAGAGAAAGAGAGAGAGAGGGAAGCGAGTGAGATTAAACTTTATTAAAAGAAAGGGTCAAACAGTCGATTTCCTCAGCTCGGGACCCCGTTAAAGCGTCCAGTCGCCTCAGCCCGGCGGATTAGTTGAAGGTGATCTTTGACGCTCCAGCCATTCTCAGATCTACATCCTCATCTTAAGATGATGATGTAGATCCATCGTCAGATCCACAATCACTCAGATTGCCTCACAGGCTAAACCAACCCCCCCCCCCCCGCAAATTGCGGGCGCTTCTGGTCGAGATGTCCCATAAGTCAAGAGGTCCAACGAGAAAAGCGGAGAAGCGGATGAAAATAGACGACAATAACGCAGAATGGCAAGCCAAGACGTAATGAGACGCCAGAGATGCACACAACGGGGGGACAGGAGAAGCTTACCGAAAAGATAAACGAAGTGACGCAAACCATTGCGGGTGGCATAGCTAAACTCCAACAGTCCATCGGCATAATGTTCGGCAGACTAGACGCACCGGAAAGCCAAAGTGAGTCAGCTGTGAGAACTTCACGTAGAGATAAGTCGTATCTACGTCCGTCCTCGCAAGATACCTATGACCAGGCAGCTGCCCCACTCGAGCTATTCATGGCTAGCCGCAAGGGGAGGCAAGAGCAAAAACTTTTAGTGTGGCAATGGAACGCCAGAAGCATCAAAGGAAAACTTGGAACACTCTCACAGTTCCTTTAGTCATGCACAGGCAAACCGGATGTGATCGCACTGCAAGAAGTCAACTCGTATGCCCTGGATGCATCACCCACGGTGCCCCGGAACAGGGTGACACTAACACGCCTGTCAGCAGGAGAGTAACGGCAGTGCAACGCACGCTACGGCAATCCGGAACGGAGGCAACTCTCACAGAGCTGATACCTCGTAAACCCGGAAAAGGAAATAGCATTTTTATCCTTAACTTATATTGCAGCCAAAGCGGAATTCTGTCCGAACTCCGCAGTCTGATACAGCAAGCAGTACAGAAAGCTAACGCCTGGCCCTTGCTAGTTTTTGGCGACTTCAACGCAGCCCACCCAGTATGGGGATAGCACTACACTCAAGTAGGCGAGGAAACGAACTGATGGCCTCCGTTGAAGAGCAGGAGCTCACGCTCCTCACCGACTGGACTGCACCTACCAGTCTGGGCAAGTGTGTCCATAGACACGTGCCCGGACCTCACGTTTGGGCGAAACATTTCTCAAGCCACGTGGGAAGACACTGGGGAATACCTAGGTAGTGACCACGCAGTTATAGTTACAGCTGTCGAAGGGGAGGAGTACCGATCGAGTAAGTAGTGGTGTAGCCCGCATCGTATACTGGACGAAGTTCCGGGAGCAGCGGGCGATCCAATCTGCCTCAAAAATCGAGAACACTAATAATTGGGCTTCACCAATTCGAAGAGATATTATTAAATCAGCAACGCAAGAAATCAAAGCTACGGTTCAGACTCCAAGTGTCGACCCCAAGTTGTTACATACGTGGGAGGCCCGCCGCAGCCTTACCAGGAGGTGGAACCGGCAGCGCTACAGCAAGAAACTCTCTGCGCAGGACTCAAAATACAGAGTGGAGCTCTGCATTCAAAACTGGCTGCAGCTCTGTGACAGGCTCCGGGGGACCCTCAGCGCATCCAAAACCTGGAAACTGCAGATACCTCATTGATCCTGCGAAAGGCAAATGCGTGACTTGCAAAATAATTAAGACCATTATACCCAAGTTCAAGGGATCGCAAAAGGATCTGCTCGGCAAACTGCAGCAGAAATACCTGCCCATGTACCCCACCCCTTACGCGCGCCTCCTGATTACACGGGAAAGCCAAACCCTCATTACCACGGCTGCAGTGAATGCAGCGCTTCAGAAGATCCGATGAAATACCCTCCAGGTCAGGACCAAGTCACAAACAAAGCACCGGCCAACTTAGATGAAGCCTCTATCGCATCCCTCACGCGCCACTACAATCGCTGCTGGGAGCGCCGAACTAAACCACTCGAAGCGCGCGCGCGCGAGAGAGAGAGAGAGAGAGAGAGAGAGAGAGAGAGAGAGAGAGAGAGAGAGAGAGAGAGAGAGAGAGAGAGAGAGAGAGAGAGAACTTTATTGCATCCATGCCATTCAGGTGGCGCTTGTAGCCGGTGGCATACACCACTCACCGGAGACTGCCACAGCCTTATCGATTAACCGGACCTGAATGTCCAGATCGGAGCTGCGGAGCGCGGCCTCCCAGTGCTCCTCCTCAGAGGTGATAGGTGGAACGTATTTTGTGGACATGCCCATATGATGTGAGAAAAGGTGGCCTGATCTCCGCACAGGCGACAGGCCGAGGAAAGACTTGGGTGTATGTGTGTCAGACGAGCTGGGTTGGGAAGGTGTTTGTTTGTAGTAAATGCCAAATGTGCGCTCTGTTATTATCCCCTTGCTGGTCCGCCGGTGGGTAGATCCGGCGGGAGAGGTGGTAGTGTGTTGTGATGTCATGAAATGTGACCAGGCGATCCCTCGCACACCGCGCTCCGTGATAGGCATAGAAAGTATACACCCTGCCCGGATCGTGAGCCCTCGGGCGAGTTTCTGTAGGGATTGCCTGGCCTCGATCATGTGGGCGAGGCGGCTGTCGATTTGCCGCACGTCTTCGTCCGTTTCCACTTCCGTGGTCGCGAACGAGATTGCTTGCACGATGTCTTTCGACCACTTCTCGATGTCCGTGATCTCGCCCTGCGGTTCCAGGCACTCCGCTCTGAAGCGGGTCCAGTCGGTGAGTTTGTGTTTTCGCCGGCTTCCGTTGGACCTGACGGCGGAGGTCGGTAGGTCCAGCTCGATGATAAAGTGATCACTGCCCAGGTTGTGGCCCGTGTTCCGCCACTCGACCCCCTTCTTAGCCGACGTCCTCGTGCGGACGAATGCCAGGTCTGGGTTGGTGTCGCGCGTGACGGAGGTGCCGATGCGGGTGGGCGCCGCTGTGTCCGTGTGGAGGGTGAAGCCGGCGTCGGCCGCCGCGTCCAGCAGGTCTCTGCCCTTGACTGTAGTGCGGTGGTAGCCGAGCTCTTTGTGTGATGCGTTAAAGTCCCCACAGATGGCGATGGTGTCTGTCGGTGCCGTGCGTAACGCCTTGTGCATGAGTTTCTTGAATTTTTGGTGCCGGTGCGTAGGGTTACTGTAGATGTTGATGAGAAGAAAGGACTCCTTCTTCTTCTTGCCGATGACTACCTCGGTCGCGCAGTGTTCGATGGTGCTGCGTCCGAGGAAGTATTCGTGCTTGAAGAAGGTGAGCCCTTTCCGAATGAAGGTGCACACCCCTTGAGCGGCCCCCTTACCGCAGTCCCTTGCGCTGGGGGGGCTTGCGTGCGTACGGTAGCCCGGGAGGGTTGGTGCGTTTTCGGTGTGAGTTTCTTGAACCATGATGACGTCAGGGGGCGCCTCGAGGCTCTGCAGGTGTTGCTGTAGTACCGCCTTTCTGCACTGGAACCCGTTGGCGTTCCAGTGCCAGACCTTTAGGCTCGAGCATGTTGCTGGTTTGACGGCCATGATGCAGGTGGTGATTGAGCGGGGTGGTTGCGGTCGTTTGGCGCGTCGTCGTCGCGGCCCAGCTTTCTGTAGAGAAACTCCTGCAGTGCGTCGAGGCGGCGTTCCACCGCTGCGAAACGTGCATTTACCCGGTGCTCAAAGGCGTCCATGCGCTTTTCGAGTCGGTCGATTCGTTCGGTGCAGCGGCGGAGGCGCACGGCCACACTGATGCCTCCTTGGCCTACAGAGACGATGGAGACGCCAACGCCATAACCGCACACTACGCAAGCGGGTGGCCGAACTCGGACGCGCCATCGAAAAGTACAGCCGCGAGCTCTTCGCACAGCGATGGCATGCCATCTGCAGCGAGGCGGACGGGCAGCTCCACCAGGGTCGAACCTGGAAATTACTCCGCCACCTCCTCGACGAAACGAAGAGCAAAGAGTACCAGCAACACCGCCTGGATCAAATCATACACACTACCATCAAGAAGCTGGGGCAGGAAGAGACGTGCAAACGCCTCAACGAACGCTACCTCCCGAGCACACCTAGCGAGAATCACGACAGATATCACGGCCCGGCCAACCCAACCCTCGACCGCGACATCGATGAGTGGGAAGTCCGGGCGGCCCTACAGAACCTCAACTGCAAGTCGGCGGCCGGTCCGGACCGGGTCACCAACAAAGCCCTCCGCAACCTCAACGACGGGGCCATCGCGGCCCTCACGGATTACTTCAACCGGTGTTGGCGCGCGGGAACCCTCCCGCGACAGTGGAAGGCAGCCAGAACGATCCTCATCCCCAAGCCCGGCAAGCCACCTGGCATCGAGAATCTGCGCCCGATATCTCTCACATCGTGCGTGGGCAAGGTGCTCGAGCACGTCCTCAACAACAGATGGCAGCGCTACCTCGAAGACGAAGGCCTCTACCCCGACGCCATGTTGGGGTTTCGTGAAAGGCTCAGCACCCAGGACGCCATGATCCTGCTACAACACGACATCCTTGACGTGACCGTCCCTACCCAAGACAACAGGGCGGTGCTGGGCCTGGATCTACAGAGCGCCTTCGACAAGGTGCGTCACTCAGCCATCCTAGCGCAGGTCTCGCGCCTGGGCCTGGGGCAGAGATCATACAACTACATCCGCGACTTCCTGTCGCACCGGACGGTGGAAATACAAGCGGGCGACCTGCAGCTACCAGAGAGGGAACTGGGCAGCGTAGGCACCCCCCAAGGCTCGGTGATTTCGCCGGTGCTCTTCAACCTCGTGATGATCGGCGTGGCCCAGCGACTTTCGGGGATCCCACAGGTTCGCTACACCATCTACGCCGACGACATTACCTTGTGGGTCCCCGGAGGGAGCGACGGCCACATTGAAACGACACTACAAGAGGCAGTCGACGCCATTGAAGACCACCTGGCCAACACCGGGCTGAGGTGTTCCCCGCAAAAGTCCGAACTGCTCATCATCCCACCACCGGGCAGGTACCGCAAGAAAGCAGAGGAAGACTCCACCACGATCACACTACGCACGAGCGACGGCACCGTCATCCCCAAAGTGAGCAACCTCCGAGTCCTCGGCATGCTCCTCGAAGCAAGCCGAAGCAACGGCGCCACGGTGGACCGCGTCATCACGAAGCTGGGCATCGCCACCCGCCTCATCAAACGCATATCCACAAGACGTCACGGAATGAAAGAGCCCAGCCTCCTACGGCTGGTACAATCCTTCGCCATGAGCCACGTGGCCTACGTGGGGGCCTTTCACCCGTGGAAGAAACACGAGAGAGACAAGATCAACGCGGCCATTCGCAAGACCTACAAAGCCGCGCTGGGGCTAATCAACAGCACCAGCACAGAACGACTACTGCAACTGGGCCTCCATAACACCCTGGAGGAAATCAGCGAGGCCCAGAGAACAACGCAACTCGACCGCCTCTCATCCACGAGGGCCGGTAGGAATATCCTCGAACGGCTTGGCTACGGCCGCGGCCGAGCGGGGACGGAACCGCAAAACACACAGAGCCTCCCAAGAGAGATGCTCCAACGCATCAAGGTACTCCCGCTGCCCCGCAACGTCCACCCCGATCACAATCCGGGACGCAGGGCGGCCAGGGCCAAGGCCCTCACCGAGGCGCACACAAACGACACGGGCGCCCTCTACGTGGACGCAGCGAGATACCCAGACCGCCCGAACACCTACGTGGCCGTGGCGGTGAAGGCTACAACTGGTGATGTGTACAGTGCGTGCAGTGTCCGTGCTCCGACCGCCTTACAGGCAGAGGAGGTGGCGATCGCGCTCGCGCTAACACACCCGCGGTGTACCACAGTACTTAGTGACTCGCGTTCGGCCATCGCGAACTACGCTAAGAACACAGTGTGCGATAGGGCAGTGAGTACAGTGCAGTGTCGTGCAACGTCCGGCGAGCTGGCGACGCCTGTCACCCACATCCGCTGGTTTCCGGCGCACACGAGCGTCGAAGCCAGCAGGCACCCCAACCGCAACGAGACAGCGGACGCCGCCGCGCGAGAACTTTCCAACCGCGAGGCGCCCCCCCGCTCCTCCCCGGCGGACGGGCACCCAGAAACCGAACAAGAACCCCTCGCGTCGTACGGGGTAATACTACAGTGGTACAGGCTCGGCAGGCGACTCAAGCCGCCCCCCCACCCCAAGCTCACCAGAGCGGAAGCCGTGCTATACAGACAACTACAAACGAACTCGGTGATCACCCCGGTGCTGGCGCGCCACGTGTGTCCAGAGGTCTACGAAAGTGTGCTGTGCAGTGTGTGCGCGAGAACGAACGCAACGCTAGCCCACTTGCTGTGGGGATGTGAACGACACTCGCTGGAGGCAGACGGAGCAACGCGCCTGCCCGAGGACATTACGTATGCCATGAACTCGGGTGAGCACGAGGTGCAACTACGAACTATCCAGCGGCTCGAGGCTGCTCTCGCAGGGCAGAAGCGCAGGGAAGCGTCGTCGGGGGGTCGGCGGGTCAACACCCGAACACCCACCACGCACCGACCGCGCCGACGCCCGCGAGGCACTGCTTCGGGGACGACCTAGTACTCGTCTAGGAAGGGCAGGCCCTGCGTGGCCGAGGTCCCTACCCTCCGCAGGAACCTTCAATAAAGTCATTTTCTCTCTCTCTCTCTCGGGCGAGTTCGTGGGCCGTCTCATTACCCTCGAGGCCGGAGTGTGCGGGTGCCCAGGTCAGGCATATTTTCTCGTCTGGGGATAGCCATCGAAATTTTTTCAGAATTTTGAGTGCCACTCGTGATAATCTGCCTGTGGCGAAATTTCGAATTGCAGTCTTTGAATCTGAAATGATTGTCTGGGGGGTTGGATTTTGTAATGATGGCTAAGGCTATGACCGCCTCTTCCGCCGTTTCCGGGCGGGTGACTCGTATGGTCACCGAGTTTAGTAGTGTTTTGGAGAAGTCTGTTATAGCAACCGCGTATGGGTCGTGGTGTCTGTACTCTGCCGCGTCCACATTGATGGTGTTTGGGTTATTCCTGTGTAATTTATGGAATACTTCTGCCCGTTTATTTCTCCTGGCTATGTGATGTTCATGGTTCATGTTGCGTGGCAGAGGTTTGAGAGTTAGCCTTGCGTGGTATAAGGTGGAGGGGTGTATAGTTCGTGTGGTGTTCGATAGATAGCTCTTGGAGTATGTGTCTCCCTGCGGCTGATCGTGCGAGTCTTTCATGCTGGCTGGTTAGGTGGGCCTCTATCAGCTCGCATACTGTATTATGGAGGCCTAAACCGTCGAATCGGGCAGTGGGTGTGCCAGGGATAAAGCGAAGTGCACGTTGGTATGTTCGCCTGCGTGCGCATCGACCCGCTCTAATTCTTGCCTGGTTAAGAAGGTAAGGCAGCGAGTATAGCAAACGAGTGAGAACGAAGGCCTGCAGAACGCGGACCTTTTCATTTTCTCTCAAGCCTTTATGACGGTCCGTTATTCTGCGTATTAAATTGGCTGTTTGTGTCGCGTTTCTTTCCATGCGATCTAGGAATTCTCCATTCTTTTCTATCATTCTGAATAAGTAACCCAAGTGCTCCGAGGTCCGCCTAATACCTAAACCACGCATCGAAAACCTAGGGCCGTTTCCGACGCTCTTCAGTTAAAGGATTCCCCAATACCGCACCCACGCTATAGCTTATTGCACCAGCGTTACGGAAAAAACAAAAAAAAAAACATTATTCCGGTTACATCAGCTTCAGATATATCCCGTTGTGAAGTCACATCCACCGGCCGTGGCGACGAGTCGGCGGCGGTGGAGAGAAGTTAAATGGGGACTGTAACCATACTCTCTCCGTAGATGCTCATGCTTCACTGTGGAACACGCACACAATGTGGGAAAGCCACCTTACAAAGAACAAGCTTACACCAATTTTCTTACAATCGGCTTCACCATTAAACACACATGCACTGCGGGGAGGCGGAGGGATAAAATTTATTTTCACCAGTATTCTGGACCCATGGCGATGAAGAACTTTTTTCAAGGGCAATACAAGCTGTCTTATATCAAAATACGGAGGCCCGAGGACCTTGCTTTATATTACTTTAATTTATTTTCGTACGCTGGACATTGCTGGATTACATTCAGCCAGTGTGTCACCGAAGACGATCTGCTGGCTTCTAGCTATACACAGATTTGTTGGAATAACAATATAGGAAGAATTTACATGGCTGCGACAGAAGCACATCCCAGCGAGCTAGCGCAGTGGCGAAATAACACGTCCAGACCAGCTGACGCTGACTTCGCTGCACCTTCCGATTCCAGCTTGCCGTTTACATGACGCGAACGCGACAAAAACTGCGTTCACTGCGCTTCAGTCGCAGCCATGTAAACGGGGTCATAGACGTTTAAGTGCACCCTATGGTACGAATTGAAACGATGCCACAAGACATGCACGTACAGCGGGTATACACAAGAAAAATAAATTAAAAACTAAAAGACGCAACAGTAAACTCAGTTAATAAAGGTTTGCCACGTATCTGCTTGCATCACTACAAATGTCGAAAGATAATAGAGCCGTCTGCCGGCCCCTGTCCCGAAGCTATTTCTCTGCTCCCGTACCTCACGCTGTTCCCCACCCTTCTCACTCTCTCGTGATTTTTTTAATTTACAGGTACACACCGATTTGACTTCGTGCATGAAGTCTAGCAGCTGTCGATGAAACGGTCCGTCCACCCAGCGCTGCAGGTATGGCTGGCGGACGGGGTGGAGGCCGGTTGCACGAAGATGCGGTGCAGTTCGGAAAGGTCTACCGCAGATGCCGTACATTCACGTTTTGAATGACTGAGTCTCATATGGGCAGGTGCAGCCGTATGTGCCGCAATGCAGCGATGGCAAAGACGCAGTCCCAGATGGCGTGAGTGACATACCAACGCGTAGTCTCCCAGGCGCAGCACCCTCTCGGCGAGTTAAGTCACCAGGGTGGTTTGAACCACACGGGAATGATGAGAACTCGTGTGGTGCGCCGCAGATCTTTCTTCTGTTTTGCCAGGCTTCCGCCAAGATCTTCTGGGAAACGGGGCAGTTGTCACATCACACTACACATGTAGGCGACTGGCCGGGTCTGCCTCCTAGAGTCCCCACTTCCAGGTGCATCTGAACGAGGTATCCAGTCTGTGTGGATCTGCAGTGAGCGCTTCTTGCTAGGTGATGAATTACTCCTGTGAAAGAGGTACCTTGTGCCACGTGACGGATGTCATTAATGGAGCTCGGGCATAGTGTCAATTCCTATTAGCCGAGAGTAAGGCCCTGCCTGGACAACAGGCAGCGTTAAGGTCATAATGTGCTACGGCTAATTCAGCGAGATGTGCTGGCGGCAACAAATTATCCGCGTGTGAGCCTGTTTTTCCAGCATTTATAGGGTAGCTAAGGGCTGCAGTGTGCACCATGCCATTGTTGACGCTGGAATCTACAAATGCAATTGCCGTGTGGTGTCTGTGCCATGCGGGCGAGAGACCAGGACCGTGGCCTGGGAGCCTTGGACAGTACCCCCAAAGCTTATTCAGCTCGTTAGCCGTCGCAGAGAGAGAGAGAGAGAGAGAGAGAGAGAGAGAGAGAGAGAGAGAGAGAGAGAGAGAGAGAGAGAGAGAGAGAGAGAGAGAGAGAGAGAGAGAGAGAGAGTAATAATTATGTTGCGCCTGCTTAGTACTCACTTTTCAGGGGACCTCTGCGACGTCTTCAAGCTGTTGCCTTATGTATTCCATGCACCAGTAGCTTTTACGGTTAACTGGTGCTTGTTACGGTAAGCCATCCCTTGTGCGATTGTGTGTACGGTTGTGCTGTTTTACAGGACATGATCTCGGTCTAGTATGACATTACATGTGGAAAAAGTAAGGGGTGGTCTCCCCATATTTTGTGTAGCCTAGATGGAGTTCCCCAGGCGTCTGAGCTTTTCTTACCAAGGTGGAGCGCCCTCTTTCCCGTGGAGTAGAGCTTCAGTTTAGGTGCTGTCGGGACCGTGACCGTTTCGTCCTATGTTGTTGGCAGAAATCCCAGGCTGCAGCTTTTCGGGCGAGCTCATTAACTTTTCGTTACCTGCCACCCATTTGTTCCCAGATATCCAGTACTGTTACAGTCCCCTTGATATGCTGTTGTCGATGGTCGTTCCTATGGGTCGCGGCAGTTCCAAGCTTAGCAGTTGGTTTTAGTGGGGCATGATGTGTGGGCAATGACAGTGCCGATGGCTGTGAGTTCAGCCCAGATGGGTTCCACAGGGGAGATGTATTGCTGGTATTACATTTTTCCCTTGAGGTGGGCATGCGCTACTCTTGCTGCTGTGTCTGTGTCTGCTGCATCTCGTGGTTACTGAATTGGTCCGAAGCTGCTTGTCTATCCAAATATTTGGCTCGAATGCTCCTTATGAATTTGTAGCATTGGCAACGCATGTGTCTGAGACGTTCTGTGCGTACAATTGGCTGTTGTGGTGTGTTCCTCTGTGAGGAGAGGAAGCGTCGTGCACGAAGAACGACGCCGCAAGCAGCGCAGGGAGTTCGCCCGCCGTCTCCGTGCCGCGAAAACTGCAGAAAATCAGGCCCGCGACGCCGAGCGCAAGCGTCAACGTTGGGCCAACCTTGCAGCCCGTCCACTCGTGGTGACTTTGCGAAGCAGCACGGGCAACATCTCAATAAACACTGCAATAAACCCAAGCCAAACGAGTGCGTGTCTGCAGTGCTCGGCATAAAGGGGCCGCCCCTATTCAGCTTCGCAGGTCGACAATATCCACAAGTTGTAAGGGCCGAACATTTCTAAGTTCGTCGTGCCTGGCATCCAAGCAGTGTATGTGAATGACGTACGCGGCTGACTGCCTCGCAGGCTTCTCTGTAGCTGGAGCTATGAAAACATTTTCGAGCACTGGCAGCTGAGCACTTCCGCCATTTTCAGGACTGGATTATGCCCACTTAGCCAACCCGTGGGGCATCGTCTCTTTAATCAGCCACAGTACTGAGTGCGTAGTGCCGGCAGCTTTGAGCTGCAGGATTCCTCAGCCGTATTCCTGCGTCTAAAAAGGTCCAGTTCTATGGACTCGCTTTTACGCGACCTTTTCAAGGGGGGCAAGAACAACAGATGACATCCTGCTCACTTACCCACAGCTTGCGCTTTACCTGAATGCTCCCATTTACAGTAATGCAGCTGAAAGCGGTTTGCCTCAGCCGTGTGCGTGCAGATATGCAGTTTTCTCCAAATTGGTTTCCTACAGCTTCTGTTCCGAATTTAATTTTCTTCGGTTAGGCACCAGCTGCAAGCTTTGAGCAGTCCCCAATTAGCACATGCCAAAATAACGACAGAAAAGCTGCATCGGCACTCAATCCTTGGGTATCTGCATTTACTGAGGAGCATTATTTCCAGTCTGTGCACTGAATTCGAAGTACTACTTTAGTGCGCGTTCACATATTTGCGCAATTAAGTGAACATCATCAGACACTCGTGGAACCTTTGCACCCATTGTAGTTGTGGCCAAAATCGTGGCAAGGATAGATTCTACTTGAAAGCGCCAACTTGGAACGGGGACAACCACAAGTGGACGAGAACGCAAGCCACTTCGCGATGCTGCTCTCCTGCATCCCAAATTTAAAGTGCACGCCACTGTAACTTAGCTCTTTCGAGTAGAATCACGCTATACCAACTCGGCCAAGCAACCACCCTTGCTTGTGCATACATGAACAGAGACATGTGACTACCACCATGGCCAGTTAGGCTAGTTCCTGCAAGTATGAGATAACAGTGCTTAAAGCTGCGGATGTCTTGACATAGCATATAACATAGTACTGGGCATTAAAGGCTGGTAACTTTTTCAATGAAAGCCCTTTGACATTTTGTTTGACACCAGATGATACTCTATATCGTCATGAAAAATTAAGGTAGGAATGTTAATTTCCCCACTCCCCCCCCCCCCCCCTTCCCCGATGCAAAATGTTGCATCACAAACCACAACGTCAGGTGCCACCGACACGTGTAGAAAGTATGAAAAATTAAAGCCATTCCACTCAACGTGAAAGTTGATGAAAGTGCAGAGAATGTGATTCGCCATAATGGGCTGTAGCGCCGTTATCCGCTCACTGCTACCACCCAAGGTAATACAAATTTCCCGCCTCCGTAGTACTCGCGCGCCAGCGGGAGTTCTATTCTTTTTGTGCTTGCTTTTTCTCCCGCAAGTGACGGCGTTGCACTGCCACATTTTTCACTAAACTATTGCAAAAACCAACCCAACGAGTGGTATGCGATTACTAAATTGAATACGGGTGCTGCCAGTTAATTACATATATTTTGCGTCAAATGTACCTGCAGTTTTTTTGTTTTTTTTTTCGCTAAACAACGGGGAGATGTATGACAAGCGGCAGCATTTGCAAAGTTTCAAACGGTTATGATTGTTTAAACCGCTTGGTTTTCGAAGCCTTTCCGGGATGCCCTACGGTGGAACGTTGGGTCCGTAATCTCGCGGCACTGGCTGATTCCGGCAGTCGTTTGACATCAACATTTACAGCGAGCTACGATGACAAGGCAAGCCCCTAAAGTTCTCTGCACTTCACATGAAAAGTAAGGCCAGAGTCCCTCAAAGCTTACAGCCAGCTAGGACACCGGGCCACTTCTGCTAAAAATCTCTAATCTTTGCCAATTTTTGCCGCATATATGCACCCTGGCAGTAAGCACAGATGACTGTACTCCTCAACCTTTTTCACAAATCTTTCGGCTCACTTATACACTGAGGTGAAGCATCTGGCCGAAATCACCTGAGATGGCAAGCTAGGCTGCCTGTTTGGAATGCTTACTAAGCTAAAGTTCATCTTTCCTAACCAAAATGTGTACCTCATGTACACGTAAAGCAGACATGTATCATGCAACGACCACCGTGTACATGTAAAATATGTTTTACATATACACTGCCATACCCCACTGTTCCTTTCTGGCCCTAGCATGCTCCAGCAATCCTGTTAGCCATTCATGATTCATGACACCACAAGTCTTACTGCAGACAAATATACAGGGCTACAATACATACTAGGTTCTATGCTGTCAACATTTCCCGTCATTTAAAAAGAGGGCACACGAAATGTTTGCAACAATGGGCCTCTTCGATTTTCCACTTCTGGCTCCCCGCGGGCTGCCCGCGGGTAGCCCGAGGATTCCCCGAAGCCATAGGGATACACGGGAAAATCGAATGTTGGACTGCTTCTCGGGGAGTCCGCGGTGAGCCCGAGACTGTAAATCGAAGAGGCCCAATGTGAGCCGAAGTGAGCAGCCAGCGCTTGGCTATGGCCTGCAGTGGCTCCAGTAGCAGCAGTGCAGTGAGCCACACCCCCCAAGGAAGCCAGCGGTGTGGTTTCTGTTTGTGGTACGAGACCAATGAAACGATGTCCCTCTTACAGGCCCTTGCTGGCCACACCAGCCACATCACAGCACTGCTCCTGTGGACTGCGCACCATCATCATCATCACCAGCCTATCTACGCCCACTGCAGCGCAAAGGCCACTCCCATTATTCTCCAATTATCCCAGTCCTGTGCTAACTGCGACCAATTTATCCCCGCAAACTTCTCGGTCTCATCTTCCCATCTAACTTTCTGCCGCTCCCTGCCACGCTTGCCTTCTCTAGGGAATTGCCTTCACATTGCATGCCCTGCCCACGCCCAACTTCTTCTAAATTTCTACTAATGTCCTTAACACGCGTTTGATGCCTGACCCACTCCGCTCTCTTCTTGTCCCTTAATGTTACACCATCTTCCATTCCATTGCTCACTGAGTAGTCCTCAAATTAAGTTGAACCCGCTTAGTGAGCCTCCAAGTTCTTCCCCGTGAGTGAGTACCGGTAAGATGCAGCTGTCATACACTTTCTTCTTCAGGGACAACGGTAGGCTGCCATTCATTATCTGAGAATGCCTGCTGAATGTACTCCGCCCCATTCTTATCCTTCTAATTATCTCAGCCTCATGGTTGGGTTCCGTTGTCACTACTTGGCCTAAGTAGGTATATATGCTTACCACTTCCCCTGCCTCGCCACCTATCTCAAACCGCTGTGCTTTCCCGAGGTTATTAAGCATTTGTTTAGAAATGCACATCGCGACGGCATCATGACGGACTGCACATCATGACGGCCATTCTTTTGCAGTATCTCGCCTGTTTTTGGCATTGTTTTTTTCCGAGCTCAAGTGCAAGTGAGATTACTAGTACTCAAGCCAAAATAGAATACCTACGGAGCTCCAGCTACAAAGTTAATATTTTGTTCCCAAATGCATCGTAAAAAAAGGACAAGGCCAAAAAAGGCTGCATCTTTTCTGTAAAGGTCCCCTCTGCAAGCGTACTGCTCCCGCATACCAGCACCCCTCCTGTCCCCCATAGAGTTTCTCAATATTGCTAGTGAGAAACTCTATGCTGTCCCCTTCACGCACCAACCTACTTTTGACCCGTTTTTTACCAGCGCCCGTTTTTTTCCCTTCAAGTAAATTCCTGGAGCTTTCTGCTCCTTCTGACACCGCGAAAAGGACTTGGCACTCAGTCTAAGCCCACAAAAACGCACGCACACCTGGGGCGGCATTCTCGTGTTTTGTCCGTTTCAAAAGTGTCCGTATTGAGCAAGCCCTGATTGGCTAAAAGCGAACACCCAGATGTGACGCCATGCAAACACGGCGGAGCTACGAGCCACGGTTTCTCGGAGCAGACGATTTGGAGCAGACGACTTTTCGTCGCCTTGTTGTTGGTTCGCCGGCGGAACAATAAACGCATAAAAGATAGTTTAAAATAGGTTTAGTTGTTTAAAATGTGTTTACAAGAACAGTTGCGCAAAAGTCAACCCAAATCCCGCCTACACCTAGAAGTACGTCACAGCAAAATGGACGCAAAACGGACGTTTTCAAAACGGACAAGCACGAGAATACCGCCCCTGTTGCGAGTTTTGCCTGCCCTCCCATGCTCTAGGTGCCACTGACAATACTTCTGTCACCCCTGGCCTGTTATCTGGACAGGAATCTGCTCAAGCTGCCCCATACCGTCTATACGTTACCAACAGCAACATCACCCAGGTGACACAAGGCCTGCACATCTTCTCACCCACCGAAAGCACTGCTAGTTGAGAAAAAAATGGTGATGCCCACTAAATGCAGGAATCAGGCAAGGTGATCGTACAGAAGCGGGCAGACAGCATTGATAACTGAGGCCGGCTCGCCGGTAGTCATCGTATGCCAAGCACAGACTTGCTGCCCTGCAAAAAAAACCAGTGGCGCCGCACGATCTCCCATGAACGCTACCTACATGACCGCTGCGAAGAGAAACCAAAGAAGTAATGAGACATGTGACAAGGACAACTAGTGATTGGAGGAGGATATGGTATAACCTCAATAGGGGATGGAAGCAAATGAATGTAGCTATGCTCCAAGAAGGCCAGCAACATGCGTTGTGTCTCCCAGTCCAAGCAATGTGTGAGCTCAGAAAGCACATGCATTCAGGCACGCACAGTGGGATACACATACACACATCCAGGCCCTTCGTACAACAGGGCGAAGTGGGCAATAATGCTCGAAGAAGAACCGCACATACGTACGTAAGCTTTATTCTATTTCATTTACAACACGGCCTTTACGATGCACAGGGATAAAATGTAAATCGTGACAGCTGCTACAGTCATAAAGAGAAACCGTTTCGAAGACAAACTTTTAGGTGAGACTTAGAGGACTTAGGGAACGCGGAAACGATATGAAACGGATTAAACATAACGGCCACAGTGGTGCACACTCCTGTGGGGGAAAACAAATTGCACTAATCAACAAGAACAACGCCCTAGGCAACACTGCAGAGTTTGTAGTTACTCCAATGTAGCGCATACACAAAAGCACGCTTGGGGACAAGCGCGAAAAATGTAAGACAGAGCCTACAGTGCAAGGGATCAGCGCGCGCACACAGAGAAGATGTGGACAAGACAAGTAAAGTGGCAAAAGGTACCCACACCTTGTGACACTTCTCCCCACAGAAGAAAAAAAAATGTCAAAAGCCCTGCAAGCTTGAAGACAAAAAGTGTTGCATGATTCCTCATCAGGTCAATTTTGACAGGTCTGCACCATCCATAACTTTTGCCCTTTGCTTGTTCCTCCTTCTTCAAAAATGCCCAACAGCGGAGCAGCCGCCCGCAAGTTTTTCATTTGTTTAGTATTACAACCCAAGCAGCAGAAAAACTCCACGCATCTTAAACCTCCACACAATCCCGATAAGGAAGACAACCCAATACGACCCAAGCATAAGGAAGTCATTATTAAGTATCTAAGCAGCAAGCAATGAAGGCCCTTGCACCGTTCCATTGTATCTTTATCACAATTACGTGCACAATATCGTTTTGCGGGCTACACAAAAGCAACTTTACAAACACATTGGTAGCGTAAGTCAGTTCAGTGGCTGTCTAGCCATACAAGAATGTGGCAACCAACGACCTGGCATCAGCAGATCAAGAGGTATTGATACAGTCGACTCCCGTTAATACGAAGTACACGGGAACCGTAAGAAACTTCGAATCAAGTGAACTTCCAATTACAAAGTACAACAACAGCATTACTACAAGTCCGCGGCATGTCTCTCTTCTTGATTTCGTTCAGAATCTCAACTTTTGTTGCAAGGGCTGTTGTGATAGTCGAGACTTTCACTGAAATTGAAGCCTGAAGCTTCCACCACACAAACTGCTCACTTGGTGCTCTACGCACCAAAAGAGGTTGAGGACCTCGAAAGAGAAAGAGATGTGTATGCTGGCGCAAGTCTCAACTGCCCCGCCTCTTTATCAACTGTATGCTGCCTCAGCTACGAGGGTTACATTACACTTACATTAGTACAGAACACAATGCTGTTTTCGCTCTTGAAAATTTTTAATTTTATCCAGAAATAACAGTCAACTTGATGTTTTTTATTTGAGATAACTTCCAATTAACCGATATCGATGGGTTTTAGCTTTGAATTGTCGAGCAGTTTCTGCCATTGGATGGCATGTAAAATTGCCAGGACCATCACATCACTTTTAGGTAACCAAAAATTCCAATTAAGAGACTTCAAATCATTGAGAGTCGACTGCAGTAACACACAGCCTAATGGGGTGTGCAAGTCTTTGAAGAAATGTACACAATGTCTGATGCTGACATTGTTTACCAAGCATTTCTAGCAAAGAGTTGGCATTGCTAGTTCATTAAGTATTTTTTTAGTGTTAAATGCTGTAACAGTGAACAGGAATGTGACAAAACTCGCGTTCAAACATTTTCTTTCACCTCCCTACGCACCACGAACACATTGCATATATATGTCTATACTGCAATATCAGGAACAAAAGAGGAACTTGGTGGGTCTTCGGTGACATATTGTTAAGTAGGTCAACCTATCCAGCAAAATGCAAAGAAAATAGCTGTGACTAACAATCTGAAGGCAGCTCACAACACTACCTGTCTTTCATTTGCTGCAGGTAGAGTTATTTTACCACGGGTTCGTCAAACACAAAAACAGGGGGGAATACAGACATCGTTCTTGTCACGGATGCCCCAAAGTTAATGTGGTACTAAACGAGGTGGCGTGCAAAAATTAAAATCAAGAAAGAAAAGCCAAAGGCTCTTCAACTTTGATTATATGGCATGACTTATTATGCTACTTACATTATCGATTTTCAATCAAACCACTATATTATGCTTCAAATCACAGAAAACAGGCCCATTGCACATTTAGATGAATAGGCCTTATCCCCCCCAAACTCCAACAAGTTGCCAGACAATAACACGTGCTAAACGTCATTAGCAGCTAGCGGCAAATTTTAGTGCAAGGCTCAGTCGATTAGATCCAGCACTAAAATATGACCATTATCATTACTTATTTCATTACAACACTTGTAGTGATCATTATTCCCCCCTTAGGGAATGACTCCATTAAAAAGAGAGTAACTACCCTAGGAGCAGCAAGTAAGTACTCAAGCTTATAAAGATTGACAGAGGATATGCAAAGCATACAACCGTGCACACTAAACTTCCTCACTTGATTCTTCAGGGATTAGCAGGCGCCAATTTAGTCGGAAAACTTGTAAACAGGACAAACTTCAAACAGCCGCAATTTAGAACATCTATATGAACATGAAAAGCTGCCAGCTTTGTGACAGTCAACGAGTTCTGGATTATGACCTGCGCAGCTTTCCTGCATTAGCTTGCTTGAAAACATGAGATCAGGATAACGTAATCTTAAAACGTAGCGAAACTTATGACTTGGGCCGACATATCACAACTCTCCAGCACCTCGTTTTTAAACTTGGCAATGCCCATACGAATGGCCAGCTGTTGACAACGGCGAAAGTCGTCGGTACACTTTGCCAAAACACAACCTTCACGATACAGTTTCAATTCTTCCAATTCTGGCATGCAGGCATATAAAAATGACGAGCCCTTCAACAGAAACAGCTGCTTTTGAAGGCAAAGATTACAACCACAAGGAATTTCAAACACTGAAATTGATTCTCCGTGTGAGGCGATTATATAAGCAACAACAAGTGCGCAATTCCGTCGAACTAGAAGGCAAAATAAATATTGCAAGCCTATGGCACCAGCTGCCCACAGCTGTGGCCTTACTACTTTCCCTGCTCACAGAAACATAATAAAATTGTATACAGAAACATAAAAGTTTCGAAGCAAAAAACAGAAATGCACTGAAAAAAATCTGCAAAACAAAGCTGCCCCACTAGCAAATTTCCTGGGGATGCCTTTTGAATCGAGGAATGTTTTGAGAGATCATCGAGTACTCTACTGTGCACGCAGCTGCCTTGAGCTTACATTGACTACTCTCAAAACGAGGACCAAAGCAAGCTTAACAAGAATAGGAGGGGTGCCTGACTAAGTAGACCATTACACTGTTCTAAAGATTTCATCCAATATTTTGTACAACTTTGGCCTTCAACACCACCGCAGTGTCGTTACTTTTTTGTTTACGGACATACAATGCAGGTAATTTTTTTCGTTATAAGCAGTTTATAACCTAAGCACTAAGTCAAAAGCCCTTAGGAAAGTTAAACATACATGACTTGCCAACTTCTACAAGTAGAAGCCTCCTAACTCAATAAAGCGTAAAACAAAGAAACTATGACAGGAATATCCCTACTACCTTGATTACGCAACTTTTGCATTAGCTAGCAGTCAATACGCGTTGCATAAAGCAGGGTAAGAACATTTTCCTTTACAACTGGGCAACCAAAGGCAACAATAATAATAATCCGAGACATCAGCCGTCATTGCCAACACAGGGCAGCCCTTACAACCTGTGTGCAGAGATAAAGCTGAAACACTGGCAAGCAATTTTTCTATCAACCACAGCCACAGAACGGAGGCGTTCTGCCGTCTCACAGAATCAACCCCAGCACATCAATCCATCGTCACTCGACATCCCCAGTTGGCACAACCACCCACCAAACACACAAACACAGGAGTGCCACTTCTAAAGCACCAATAATCTAGGCACAGGGAACACAAAGCTGGAATATAGAGTAAACTAAGTGGGGGCGAAGGTGGGGGGGGGCCACTTCGCGTTGCGCGCACCGCCTTTCCCTCTCGCCTCCTCCGTCGCTCGCATCCCCGGACGGGCTAAAGGCGCGCGCAGCACAGACACGCAGCAGGGCGGCAAGAGAACACACACTGCTTGGAGTGGAATGCACAACGGTTTCTTTAGGGGGGTGGACAGATTAGAGCGTTCTGCTTCAGAAGTTGGCCGAGAGGGCCGGCCGATCGGCGCTCGGCCGAGGCCCCACGGTCACGCCCTAACCGAGTCCGTGATCCTCAAAAAACCCTTGCGGAGTTTCTTCCTACACGGGGGGAGGGGGCAGAGAGAGAGGGGAGAGGAGAGACAGAGAAGAGGTTCATAGTTAGTGCGCCACCACTGGCCTCGTCGTCAGGTGTCTCGGCAGACGCCAACAGCAAGACGCAACAGTGCTGAGACTAGAGAGCGCGGCGACCCAATGAGGCTTTGGTGAACCAAAACGCCAACCCCTCAACTGCACTGTCGCAACATTTGTATTCACGCTTCAAGTTATTGCTTAACGCCGTGAACCGCACAAATGGCGCGTAAAATCGATAAATCACTCACACTCATCCCGTCTTCTCTTGGCTTGCGTTTGAAGATTGCCGGTTCTACTACGTATTTTTCACCCCGTCGGCTATTAAACGCGGTTCACCTGTTTGTGCCTGGTGATTGAATGCTAACGCCAACTCGCTGCCGCAGTGCGTGTACCGTTTCATATTTGTCGACGCTCACTACGTGAAAGGCACAATGCAGTGTTCAACACCTCTTACACATTTTTCACATGGCAGCAGCCATCATAACTCGCAGCTATATTTCCCGCTGAAGACTTACCCACATCCACTATATTCTACTTTCTATTTTCACAGTTAAAATGAATTGTGGGAGGAACAGTCATTTTTAAAGCTTAAACCTTAAAAACGAGTCTCCATACAGGCTGGAAAAAAAAAAAAATTAGAACTGGCATGCATGCCTTAGCTCAAACAGTTATTACCATCTTTGTGTTTAGCTTTTTGACACAAAAGTTCAATAAACGTAAAACCCATCTCAACCAACAGTGTATAAGTTTAAATCCACACTGCTCAAACATGAGCCCAGCACATTCCACGCAGCAAGCATTCACTGCACACTTAAATGACCGGGGGAAAGAGTTCCAGGGTCACACCCTCAAGTTACACTCAGACGTGCCAAGTTACACTCAGTTACACTCAAGTTACACTCAGACGTGTCGTGTTGTAAGAGTGAAAAGTAGTCTCCAACAACGAGGTTGCACTATCCCAGAAGACGTTTATTGGCCAGCATCCCAAACACATACATCAAGACAAGAAGAACTGTTGCACTACGCCTACAGGTGAGCATAATGTTAAAGACTGATAAACCCTCACCATACCCAGGGCACCTACAGAAGAATGAACCCACTGAGCTAAACACTGAGGCCAGCATGCAGCAGAAATGGTTACCTTCACTGTATACAAGACAACAAATTGAGAATGTGACATACCTACATAAGGCAAGTGACCACACCTGACACAGTATTTGACAGAAATACACTAGAACATTGCAATTTTAAAACATTACTGGACGCCAACGAAAACAGCTAGGAGTAGACAAACTACATGGTGGTGAAACTAGTAGAACACTAAACAAAAGGTTGTTTTGTCCAAACTAGCTCATCCGCACTTAAATTCTGGACGAAGATGGCATTTTACAGCCGATTAGCCTCGCACTACGGTCACAGACGCCACCTCGCTGCTTACTTTTAAGCTGATCTCAAGCCAGGTCCTGACTTCTTGGGCAGCCCTCTCGCAGGCCCGGTAATTTTCTCGGCTCAGGCTTGGCTCAAAAGACGATACAAGTGGCCTGTATTTCCACTTTGCACCGATACAGGGTGCCATCAGTAAACACAAGGATGGAAAATCGATGCCACAAAAACTCGGTTGTTCAATTGCAAAAAACAGCCAATTATGACCAGCCAGCCACCACGATGTCAAAAAAAAAAAGTGCAGCGTTTTTTAAAAAAGCAATCGTCATGCAAAACTTGAGTACGAATGAGCCAGCCATATCTGCACACAGCAGATTTTAAAGTGCTCGCAATAGTGCTCCAACATCCTGTACATCAGAGAGCTCCAAAAACGAAATGGCCATACAATAGGCTAAGGATGTAATCAACAAATCAGACAGCCTGTGGTGGTTGGGCAGAGAGATTCAGTGGTGTGTTTTACAAGCTATTTATAAGCTTTCAAGCAGCAGCAAGAAAGCTGAGTGCTCTAAACGGTTCTTAAAAGCAAGTTTCCCCAAGGCTAGCGCGCGGAAATCTAAACGGCTATTTCAAGGCTTAACAACGCACCATCCGGAGCAGCATTTTTTAACCGTCTGTGAGCAGAAAGTTGAAAACGTTAGCACCAGCAATGATTGAAGCATGCCTGCATACAGGCAAGATAACGAGTTGAATTCGTGCGTTCGTTCAAAAGAACTTTCTACTCGATTTAACCACAGATTATCACTGGAACGTGTTGCTGTGTATATAGATTGTGCTCAACTAGATTTAGCCATCTGTCCAGCCCAGTAAGAGTAGCACCGAAAACCCATTTTTCCCATTAACGGACAGCATAATAGCTTTGATTGTCGCAAGCATTAACAAACAGCTTGGCGTCTAACCATCCAGCGTGCCCACATTTACACACCATTGTTCGTCGCACGTTCACAACCAGTGGCTGATGTTCAATACTAAGTGCAGTAAAAAATGGATCGGGTTTGACATCATTGAAATGTTCCCCATTTTTGTCCAGGCAGCAATTTCTCTATGAAATATTACAGCACTTATTGAAACAACGGCACCTGTGGTGTAAGCTGAGCCAAGAACAGTTCCTGGAGGCCTGTTTAAAATGAATGTACTCGCTTTAGGTACGACACGACTAAGCATTCTATGGCCCCTGTTTTCAAATCAAAGATTGCGAAGGTGTTTGTTAGAGAGCTTAAAGGCCACACCTACCCTATGCTCAGAGTTACTGTTCCATCAATGATTGCCCACAAGGTCATGTAAGAGATGTTGACAACACGCTATACAGGCGCAAAGGACAACACTGAACGACGGAATTTCACGGCGATGGGTAACACCTAGGGTGCGCGGCTGTTAAAGTGGATGAATGCGCAAAAGTGTGCAATGCTAACTGAAAAATGCGCCCCGATAACCTCTTTCCTGGTTTGTGTACAAGATGTGCAAGTAACGGGCATCTGTTGCGACAAACTAGCAACAAAGTCTCCATAAATTAAGTGGCAGGTGAAGATACAAACGGCTGACACACTGGAAAATCACAACACTGCAATCTCAAACGGTGCGACCTTATAAGGTCTGGCCCCTTGGCATGTTGGCAATACCGCAACACTGTTGCAGTGTCAAATGAATGGCCATTTGTCTCGAGATGAGGAATGTAGGAGAAATTGTCAGAGCAAAGAGCACAATGTTATTAGAAACAGATTTGCAGAAAAGAACTGATTGATTTGATTGATTGTAGGGTTTAATGCGCCGACACAACGCAAGCGATGGGGCACACTGTCGAACACACTGGCATTTCGAACACACGGGCATTTCTGCTTTTCGCCTCCATCAGAAAGGGCAGAAAAGAACCCCTATTCTGGCTTTTCTATGGCAACTGAAACCAGACCAGATAATTACAAGGGCCTGCAGTCGATAATAAATCCTTCCGCATTTAAATACAAATACTGTCTAAGTCTAGGGCCTAGACAGTTGTCCAAACGTGAAAAATCAAAAGTGATGTTTCTTTTCAGAAGAACCGCAAAATAAACAAACGTGCCTACCTTCATGAGCAACCCTCAAAGACCACTGCCTTTACGACACTCACGACAGTGTTCTTTCGTTCTCGTTCTAAGACTTTTGATAGGAAATTGTCAGCCTCAAGGCAACGACTTGAGAAATGCCTATGATTAAACGGACTGCAACTTGTGATGGCCTGAAAAAGCTCATTCTCAACCCCCTAGCAACTAGTCAGCTGCATTTTTACTCAACAAAGTCTGATGGAGCATTAGAGCAACCACGCACTCATCTAGAGTGAGCAAGACCAGCAGGACGACATTGGGTCTGCAAGCTGCAAAACGCATACTAATTAAACCACCTGACACACCGCTCCAGCAAAATGTCATTTGAGTTAAAGATTGTCCCTTGATTCGCACCGACTGGTTCGCACTGATGTGCCTAGACATCATTCATCAGCTCCTATGCACCAGGGGTTTTTTACATTGCTGTACTAACATCTCTGGCTTATTCGAATAAAATTTTGCTTGACTTCGACTTAACCATCAATCAAGAAGCCAGGCCATTTTCACCTTGGAATGCAAAGGTGATCCAAGTCTGTAGCAGACATTGTGCTCTTTGCTCCCACAACTCTAGTGAAATACTACCCAAACACCTTAAATAGTGACGGGCCCTAGCTTAGCTTAGACCCCGATGTGTGCTGTTTAAGTTGCAATGTCACCCAATCCTCTAACAACTCCAAACCAACAGATGTGATGACAAAATGTCGTCCCATTTCGCAATCCACCCAGCCAGTATAGTTCGAGCTGAATTCAGGAAGCTACTATGTCTAGGGAACTGCACAACCACGGTGCAACAAGGCACCAATCAGAGTCGTTCTATGCAGGGAAATATTAATAAGGTACGTTGTGTAGAGCCCGCTACCCGCAAATGCGGGGCATGCTTTATCACCATGCACCGGTATACTAGGCGTTTTTGAAAACCTTCGAAAGCTCACTTAGATATCCTGCGACAGCAGCAGGAGGAGCAGCCATTATAAAGGGCACTGGCCGCGGCATTACACAGTGTGCGCGATGAACACTGAGCATGCGGTGCAGTTTTTGTGCACGGCTGTGCCCATCCCTAATGTAGCAAAGTGACACCTTTAACTTTGTTGTACGAACATCTTTCAATCTAATCAATTTCATGCACTTCATGCTACGGCTGTCCAACATTTATCACATGCAGCACAAAAACAGAATTCTAGGATCACCGGCTCCTGCAGCAAAGGATTACATTTTGTGCAGTTCCCCAGGCATAACTGCAGTTCCCTCGACACCAGTCGTTACTCTTCAACTATGCACACAGAGAAAAAAACTGTGACAGAAGGTGGGGTTAATCGGCGGCAAGCCCGCACAAAAGCAAGCTCCTCAACAAACGTAGGAGGGGAGATGGGGAGGTGCGAGGCGGGCAGGGCAGACACCGTGTTAGTCTTGCACGCCAGTCTCAAGCATCTCATCCTTTAACGAGAGTCGGGTCAGACGGGGGAGGGGAGGGAAGGAAGAGAAAAAGAGGGGGGAGGGGGGAAAACAAGAAGAAAACGACAAGCAAGGCTTGTTGTTAAATTAAGCATTGCAACCACACAAACACGCAAGAGAAATCAGCTAGATGCACTGCCGCAAGGGCAAAAGAAATGTTTACGGCAAATGAAAAAATGCGGCATGCAAAGGAATGGCCTAGGATCAATGTAAGCTTTATGCGCCGATGAAGAAAGCAAAAATTTGTTCTATCTGAGCATATACAGACACGAGTATTGCCTGATGCACTTACAGGCCACAATGCAAGAACAAAATGTTAGCGTGTCATCTATGAATGCCAAATATGCATCTACATATCCATTTTGATGTCATGCATCCACAAATGGTTTAAGAGGGCACACTGGTCTTAAAAAGTCTTTTTTTTTTACTTTCCAACCAATTTTAATGAAACTTCATGGGCTTGTTCAGTTTTTTTTTAGCTAAGTTCAAACATCCACTTATTTTTTATCTGCGGTGATTAGTTTCCAAGTTAATTAAAATTCTTCCTTGATTGTTCTTGAGAAAAATCGGGAAAAACTATTCAACCAAAAATTACCAGCAAGGCGTGAATAGATACCAGAAGTTGTGGAGAATGAAATGTGGGAAGCAGTTTTTTTGTTTTGCAATCACATACAAGTTTACATCAACTCTAACTTCTGGTCTTGAAGTGCACCTGCTAACCAATTAAAAATAACACTAATTCAACAACTGCTGATAAACAACATGCAAAATCTGCTTCCCTTATTGGATGGTTTAAACATTCAGCTTCACAGTGTAAAATAAATTATCTTCCTAGCTGCACTACATGCTGGGATGTACCTCTCGAGAATTTCCTATCACTGCGATACCGCTCGTGGCGAAGAAGGGGGGAATTATGGAAAAATTGTTATTTTTTGTTTAAATTAGGCCACTATGGCCTTTATAAGTACCTGCTACTGTGCCAAGTACAAAATTTTCGCAGAAAAAAACTGCAAATCAAGAGAAGTAATACAAAAAAAAAAAAGCTTTTTTGAGCAAAAAGACCAATGTGCCCCCTTGATACACTGTCAGGTGACAACATGCAATGTTACTGTACCAATCACTAGACAGTGCTAGTCTGATGTATCATTAGTTGCAATTTTGTGCCTCAAGAGCCACCAGCCTTTTATGAACCACACTAAAATGGACATATGGCAATAGTCCCTAGGACAGCTGTACCAACAAGCCATGAAGGCAAACTGGGCAAAATCTACCTTAGCAAGTTTTTTTTTTTTTTTTAATTCCAGTTGATAGTTTGTTGACCTTGTCCTGTGGATACTGGGGAACTCCTTGCACATTTCCTTCTATCACAGCAGCTGTTCCACAGGCTTTCACAAACCACTCTCTAAGCAAACAACGAAGTGTAACAAAAAAGGAAGTGGTTTCAACTTCAAACGAGCATTTACAAAAAACAGCTATCTCTTCTGAGACTGCTCTGTAAGGTACGTGTACGGCAAACGATTGTCTTCATGGACGAAATTTCAGTCAGTCAGCCCGAGGGAAGAAGTCTACTGTCTGGCAGACAAGATCCAAAGCAAATACTTCTCCGGTCGGCACTTCAAAAGGTACGAGAAAGGCTTAGACCGAAAAGCTAAGTATTGGAACATGCTAAAAAAAAGTGTGCACTCAAGGCAAGCATATGTACTTGCAAAAGAAACCACTGCCCAAATATTCACTATCCCTACTGATGCTCGGTGCACATGCTTGGATAGGCTACCTGTCAGCGCAAACAATGATGCAATCTTTCGTCCAACTTAGCATGGAAAGCTACAGTGCTAAAGCGTACTGCCAAGCTCCCTGACGCTAATGCTGCCAGTCAAGTTGATTGATTGTGGGGTTTAACGCGCCGACGCAACGCAGGCGATGAGGCGCGCCGTAGTGGAGGGCTCCGGATTAATTTTGACTACCTGGGGATCTTTATCGTGCGCCGAAATCTCGTACACACGGGCGTTTCTGCCAGTCAAGTTACCGAACGTTTAACATCATAGTTTAACATAATAGAAGGCTAAGGATAAATCAGAAGATGGACTGGATCCTACAGAGCCATTTTGCACACGAGGAAAGAGAAATACTACCCTCCAGCCCATTTGTACAACTGCGTTGCTCTTACTCCTTGAAACCGGGCAATCTTGTGGTGATGATGGAGTTTCAACCGCAGCTAAATACTGATTCTTTCCTCACATAAATATTGCCTACATCACACCGAACAACGTATTGCTCACTCTATATTGCTTCCTGCTGAGATTACTCCCAAAATAAAATGACACACCCTCGTACACCGGAACTGGGTGCCTCTGCTCTCGCAAATACAGAGTCGAGAAGCACGGATATTCCGGCAGTAAGCTCATTTAAGAGTCTAACATAAATACTGGGGAATGTGAAGAATCTAGATTCACAACTGCTTTGCACTTCGATTTCGTACTGGCGATAGCCAAAAAACATTATCGGCACGGTACAAC
>NW_027526295.1:175247148-175300611 GCF_048455015.1 Haemaphysalis longicornis
TGGTGAATGTGAAGAATCTAGATCCATAACTGTTTTGCACTTCGATTTCGTAAGCATTATCGGCACGGTACAACTGGCCTGAACAAAACATTTGTGACTCGCGCTGCATGTGCGCTAGTCAGGAATAACTTCGAGTGCCATTTTTTTACAGTGGCAGCACAGTATTGCAAACAGCCTGGCACAATGAAAGCAAGGCAGTGGAATTACACTGTCAACCTTTCTTTCACGTCATAGCTTTGCTGATGTAGAGCCACTGCAAGCCATTTGCGACACAATGCAATATCAACAGTATAACCTCTGTAGAAGCTTGAGATGTCCAGTAAGCTATCTGCTTTACACCGACAACTTAAGCTCCGCTGAAGCAGTTGGGTGGAAAAAGCGAAAAAGCAGATCCTCCGCTCCTGTCTAATGCCACAGGTTTTCGCGAGAGGTTGCAAATGTAGAAATATGCACTGCAACCCATCGTCAAAACGTTACTGAGTGCAAGTGTCTTTTAATTTTGTGTAAAGGCGACCACTTACAACGACACAGAGCATGATGTTAGCTAAACAACGCTCGTACTTTTGTTCAGCATCTTTGATTTGCCAAGCACGAAAAAAAAAAAGGGACCAGCTGGTTTAATTAGCTTTTGAAAAAAATAAAGGCCAATGTAGTGACTGCAGAAGCATACTGCCTTTTCTCCGAAGTCAAACATGAGGCCTTGACTGTTTGCTTAAGAAGTTAATGAGCGAAACATGCAAGCACTGGCCTAACCCTTCCCGAAACCCAGCCTAAAGCAAAGCAACATTTCTGCAACAGCAATTAAAATGATCTTCAGCTAATGTTACCAGTAATAAATATGCACTTGCAAAGATTCATGCACTAGAAGAAACTGTCTGCTTCCACCCATGCAGCAAAGGTATACGCCGAGTGGTAGTACAGATGCCAACAACACAACAACCAGGGCCAGAACGACGAATCTGGGAGTCTAAACATCAATGGCAGAAACACATGCGCTCCAAATACATCATGCAGCGGTGAGCTGCTGCTTGGCAATAGGCTCAAAAGCACCACCTCACGGCACACAGAGGTAATGGAGCGCACATCAAACCCCCCTCAAAAATCACGCTTTACCTTTGTCCACGAATGAACAGCGAAAATGTTTTGTTCACTACCGCATTTTTCTTTTTTTACCCGCACAAAGTACCACACAGGTATGACAGTTTTAAGGGCTTAAGAAGTGTCCCATGATGAGAAAGGGGACCAAAAAAAAAATAAAAAAATAAAAAGGAGATAGTGAGAGAAAGAGAGACTGAACGACTGCAAGTGAAGGAATGAAACAACAGCCGAGTCCGCTGCGTATTCATCAGTTCGGCGGCAGGAAAGACCAGCGGCACTGCCCCCACAACATAGAAAGACATCGCGTTCATATGAGTCCGAACTCTTTCAGGGCGCTCTCAACGGCTTCATCCTTTGGGAAGGAGGACAGAAGAGAGAAAAGAACATTAGCAGCGCTTCACCCAACACAAAACAAGAGCCAAAGCCCTGCAGCGGGAACAGTGAAACGATACTCGCACTTTACACACACAAATTGCTACCAGTTACAACAATGCAGCAACCGAGGAGGTACTACCCCCTTTTAGGAACTTGCTTTGCTAGCTAAAGTTGACCAATTAAACACCGCCATTTTCAAATTGTTCAGTGGAAAAAGCTTCCTGCTTTGTACACGCCCCCTTCATCACGAAATAAGCAAGCCCATTACAGAAGATCAGTCCAACTAATTCAAGTTTGTCACCAAACGAAGTAACATGTCACCAAAGTGTCACGTAGCTGTTTTATAAAGAGGCCATGCAGACAAAACACAAGTTTGGTTCATTCGAAAGATTGCCTCGTTAGGATCATACTGACACCACTTTTAACGCACACTTCGCTCAAATAAGCTATTTAAATAGGAAAAAATGGAATTGCCGCGCGACCGACTAGCTCATTTCCTGCAACAGAACCTATGATGTCATATGCCCAGCTGTGCGATCGGCTGAGGCCGGCAAAAGCAAACGCAAATTACTAGGCAGGGCTTATAAGCTTGCCGAATAAGCTACCGTATTTACACGATTGTAGGTCGACCCTTTTTTTTTTCAAATTTGTCAATCCAATGTTGGGGGTCGACTTAGAATCAAAATCAAACTGTGCACCGCTAATAAAGGCAAGGGAAACGTGAAATCAGGGGTGCTACGAGGCGGGGACAGGTTATGGTCGTGGCGTCAATAAAGGTGGTACCGACTTTGAAAGTTGCCATTTCCGATCTGTGCCCTTTTTCCACCCAACTCGGAGCGACTAACCTCCCAATGTTGCGTCCGGAAGCGTACTGAACAATGTGATGTGATTGTGGCTATGTTAGCACCGTGCAATGAACCAAGGGATAAGCTAATACTTATTTTGTTTATTAGAGATGAACAAGACGCTTCTTGAATGTGAGTAATGTACTCATGAATAAAAGGAAATGGCGAGTGGCCACTTCCGCCAGCCGCCATGTTTGTTTTGGTATCACATGGCAGTGGCCGCTGCTGGTAGCTTCGATGGTTGTCATCTCGCAGCGAATGTGTTCTCATAATTGCGAATAAAGTTTTTCGCTCAACCCACAGCGCATGGTTATTCCACATGCTTACGCAAAGGTTTTTCTTTTAACATCTACTGCACGCACCACGAGCGCACGGCTCTTGTGGGAGCATCGATCATTGATAGAAGTGCCACTGTATGGTGGGTATAGGTAGTTGACGGAAGAGTCTCTTTTTGTGATGCAATTGTCTAGCTGGCGCTCGCATATTTTTTTGGGGGGGATGCAATTTCGGGGGTTCGACCTACGTTCGAGTTGACTTACAATCGTGTAAATACGGTATTTACGCCTACATGTAATGCATATTCATTATCAAGAAGTAAGAATGAAGCAGTAAACAATGAAAGGTTTGAACATACACGTACATATAGAAGTACCGATGCGCACTGCTGTTGGTACTGGGCGCACTATGCTTCAATGCACAGCAGTCCGCCACTTTGGAGTTGTCTTACACAACACTGGCCAATTGGCGTACGCGACGTTGTCTTACGGGACCCTGTTTGTCGAGCATACCCCATGTTTCACAAAACGATTACTTTCTACCGCAACAAAAACAAGCCAGGTGTAATGACGGTCAAAAACAAAGCAACGGCAGACAATGGTCCGTGGCTGAGTATGATAATGCCATCTGGGAGGACTGACGGCAAGCAAGGCTGCAGAGCTGAATGACGCAGTGGAAGTTCGTTCGAATACGCACCGTTATGACTTCATTGCAGGCGTCACGGAAACACCCGATTTAGCAGGAGAATCAAAATTTTAACCTAAATTGATTACTTTCTCAGTGAATACGGCATCATTTGCTGCCGGACAAGTGCTGGGGGCACTATAAATTAGGAAATCTTTTGAATAAAACAAACTTGTATTTTGTCTGCATGGCCCCTTTAAGCAGTCACTGGAAGGTTTTCAGGGTACTATAACTGCCAACTGGTTTCCTACTGCTCGAAAATCCTAGAATTGATAAGTGCTATCACAGGACCGCCTGAAGCATCTGCTGCACATACGGTTGCTTCAACACCACAGCACATTCGCCGCCATGGAGCTTCCAATGAATCAAACAGTCAAAATACTTTTAAAGGATCTTTTTATCGCTGAATGTGACGCATGGCAGATTCCAGCCAAAAATCTGTCCACTTGTCACAGTCCCTGCAACCACATTTCAACCTCACTCAGTATACCTACCCTCACTTTAGAACTAACGCATTCTGTGAACCATCCTATACCTCACGAAGGACAGAACCGAAACTTTTCTAGTGATTGTAGCCCTTTCCAATTGTATCAATGGTATTTGCACCCCCCCCCCCCGCTCACCTACTGACAAAGTTGTACCGTGGTAGACGCTAAGAAAATATACAAACTGCTGTGGTCCATGCATTAAGGCTACATGTGGGCAATCACGGGTGACAAAGTGGAGGGTGACGGTTTATTCTATACCTCCCGAGGGTCTTTAATGTGCACCAAAATGTTGCTCCATACAGGCATTGTTGTACTTTGCCTACATTGTAAAAGCAGCCACCACAACCGGGGAAAACTATTCGAAAATATAAAATAGTCAACGCTCAATGTTATCACTGCTCAGACCACCTGAAAAACACGGAAGATTAATATCTCGACAGCCAGTCACAGCTTTGGGTCCTCCACCTATCGTGTGCCAACTCCACGAGATCCTTCCCTATTGATCATAAAAACCTAGCTGGAAATGATGTTTGAAAAAATGCCAACCACACCTCCGATGTTCAGTCGTATGAAGTTACCGTGTCACTTTCAAGGCGCAGCACAAAGAAACGGCAACAGCAGTTGGCCCTTTTGGGTGCCCCACCCTGAACCCCTCCCAATACACTGCTCAACTAGCATCAATCAGACCATGATGCCACTGTGTCTGAACGCTGACCTTCGAAAGGTGAGCACGATAGCACCGCAGTCTGCTTGTTCGAAGTTCAAATGCAGATTCTGGTTTTGCATTGCAAAACTCCGCCTGTCCTGTTTTGTGAACCACAGCGGGAGGCTGCAGGATAAATCAGAACCCCCAGGTAGGCTTGTGTGAATAGTAATATTTTAATTCAAAGCGAACAGTCCTTGAGGCCGAATACTTTTGAAGCGAATCAGAATAGTTTTCAGGTGCCACTGCGCTTCCTGTCACTGAGACACCGAGCATCTGGGCCTGGCGGGACCTTCACAAAAAAGTTCTATATCGGGTTGGCACCCGTGGACGCATTGGCCATGTCACTTGACTGATTGAAGCAACTGATGCGCACTGAAGTTCAAGCGCGGAGTGCAATCAACACATGCCACACGTACGAAACAAATTGTTTCATTATTGTTTTATTGTTTGAAACAATAAAATGGGAGCCTTGACTACCTTGACCGAATGTACAGTGTACTAGAACAGAGAGGTGTGTCGTTTGGGGCCAATTAGGGAAGTCCCTTTTGCTATGAAAATTTCTGCAGACAAACTCCTGTTGTAAGCAGCGCCCCCGGCGGCTGCTGTTTACCAGTTGGTTTCAGAAGTTTTGTTTGTTAAATTAATCCCTATTTATTGCCTTAGTCTTATTTCTTCATTTCATGGTGTAAAGTTTTATAAAACCTGTCAAATAACTGTAGAGTTTGATTTAAAAACATGGAGGGTGCTGGCTGCAACAGAAGCCTGCACTCCATACATTTTTTTCATCACAAACAGGGCCACGCGCTCCATTGGTCCCCCCCCCCTTGAACGACACACCTTACCTTCTAGTACACTGCAACAAATGTGCGCGCATAAGATGGCAATGATAACACTCTGAATGTGGCTTAGCTTGCCTTGGCTCCACATGTAGTCAAGAGGTAGGCCTGATGTCAAAGGCACTGCGGCTTGCCTAACGAAATCGAAACTCCTCATAGTATTTGAACGCAGTTTTGATATTCGTTCACCCCGAATACTTGAAATATCGGAAATTTTAAATTCGTGACGAATCGAATTTGAACACTGCAATATTCGTTCGCATATTCGAAGTGCTCAGATATTCGCACAAGCCTACCCCCAGGGATCGAAACGAGCGAGAAAAAATCTCACACACGGGAATTTGCCCTCCCCTATCAGACATGCGGTCACAACAGTGGGAGTTAATCTTGCGACGACATGCTCAGTAAATGCGCTTCCTTGGTTGCCCAGCCACCCCAATGGGTGCAGGCTGCGTAATGTGAAAAGTGGCTACCTAAACGTGACAGCACTAGTACGTATCTAAAACCCAGCGCTTGTCAGCATGAGCACAGCATGAGTGAACCCCTATAGCTTCGTCTTTAACAAGAAACAAGGAGTACCTGTGTACTGCACGCGTCTATTCAGCTGTGCTTTAGTATGCGGCACGTCAACTCTGTAGCTTTGACTGCATTGCAATAGAAAGATGTACAGGTAGAAGTGACACAGCTTTCAGGGTTCACTGAAGCAGATCACTTGAGCTTCCATTTCGCAACGTAGGTAAGTGCTTCCTGAAGTTGGCCACTTTAAAATGTTCTTTCCCCATTCTTGAAGATTCCACACGACATACACTTACCTTATTAGCTGTTTGCTGCATGCCACCTTGCACTTGCAAATAGTTTCTAATACAATTAACCCAATCTTGTATTTTACTGCAAAGCCCCAACTGCTAATTTTTAAAAGGCCACAAAAGGCAAAAATCAAGTCAACAAATCAATAAATAAACATGCTTTGGCACAGCGGTAACAGATTGTCATTTAACTATAAAATGACAAAAATGCAAACAAAGGCATTTCTGCCCTTGGACCATCCTTCCACAGTAAAATTCACAACCTTGCAAATAAAAAAGGCAGATTGGCGGACCTCATCACATTAGAAAAATTAAGAAAAGAGGCTAAGCGAGTGACCAATGTGCCCCTGGCAATGTTCGGTACGTAGCTTTTTTCGCCACTGCAGACTGAATACACAGCTGCACCGCTCAAGATTTGTGTACTTACTCTCGTTGAATGAGAGAATCACCCATTGTGATGCAATTGCCCGAGAGAAAGAAATTCCGCAAAAAGTCCCACCTTTTGAGTACAAACCAAAAAGAAGGAAAACTTGAGTTGCCTTTCGTGTCCCTCTAAAAAGCAAATTGGGCAGCGGCACTTTCCATACGCACCCCCTAAAAGTGCTGTTTGTCTACTCGTACCTTCACATGAAGTGGTCGCAACCGCAGAGCTGCTCTCATTCGTCAGAGCCCACAGCATCGAGACATCTTCCACTTGTTTGAAAACGAAGCTACTGGCCGCAATAATCTCTCCGGACTCAAGAAAATGACAGGAGCGAAAGAAGGGGAAGAGCAGTGGAGAAGAGAGAGAGAGAGAAAAAGAGAAGAGCCCCGGTTACCTCCTGAAGTAAATCTTGCGCCGCGATGGCCTTGAGGACGTTCTTCTTGCTCGTCTCCTGCATCTCCCCGCCCACGAGCAGCTCATCAAGGATGAAGTAGGCCTTCTCAAAGTTGAAGATGATGTCCAACTCGCACACCTGCGCACGGGCAGCACACACACACACATTCGCATGTTGTGTGCAAACGCATGCACCACCCGTCACTACGTTCCGCTTCCATTTTCAAGCTAATTCCTTCGAAAAAACAATTACCCACCATCGGCATACCTGTCTTCCTCTTTTGACATGGCTACTTCAATGGCAATCCTTATACTGACAACGTCCATGCAAATTCACTTTGCCATACACATTTCCCCAGTTCAGTCAGCTTATTTAGTCAAGCTAATTAGCTGTTTAATTAACTGCCTTCCTGTGCCTACTCGTGGAAGCCACAATGTATTCTTAATTCCAAAGTTGTTCCTCGATTCCTTTCCCCCCTCAAATCATGGAAATATGTGCGTATTCGGGACTCTGGTGCACTCTGCTGATTGTCTGTTTTCCTCTTATTTGTGATGTTTTTTTTCTCTTACTTGTGCTGTTCTATGTTTGCTCTGTACGTTGTTCAAAAGTTCAACACGTCATATCGCGCTTCACTTTGGGGAGGGGGAAGGAGGAGGAAGCTAGTCAAGCTGTTCGTACAACTTTTTTTTCCTTGCCTTCTCCACCTCGAAAGATGGAAATAGAGGTATTATTAATTAGTTGTAAGTATGAATAATGCTGAAAAGCATGGAGAGTAGTCTCAGACAGAAATGCCGCTACACGCACGACCGTGGCAAGCATCTGCTTGCTCGGCCGAAAAGGAGCCCACTCAGCGGTGCATGCAAGATACAGCATACACCACAGCAGCTAAAAACTTGTCAACACCTGCCAGAGCGGGACTATTGCTGAAAATCACTTTATACATGCGTAAGAGGGGGTGACAGTGCAGTGAAAGCCACTCACCTCCTCGGCATTTCTCATCATCATCATCATCACCAGCCTACCTACGCCCACTGCAGGGCAAAGGCCTCTCCCATTAATCTTCAATTATCCTGGTCCGGCGCTAACTGCGACCAATTTATCCCCGCGTGCTCCTTGATCTCATCCGCCCATCTAACTTTCTGCCGCCCCCTGCAACGCTTGCCTTCTCGAGAGATCCACTCTGTTGCCCTTAATGACCAATGATTATCTTGCCTCTGCATTACATGCCCTGCCCACATCCATTTCTTCTTCTTAATTTCCACTAATATGTCCTTAACACGGGTTTGTTCCCTGACCCACTCCACTCTCTTCTTGTCCCATAACGTTACACCTATCATCTTCTGTTCCACTGCTCAGCATTTTGAATTATACTTAAAGGCAAGATCCAAGCAGCCAAGAACTCACTTCCTCATAAGGAGCAGTGAAACATGTAAGCGCAGCCAGCCCCGTTGAATGATGTTATTTGGGAGATACAGTCGAGAAAAAAGCCTCACCAAAGTGAGATGGCAGCTTTAGTCTTGCCCTCCCCACAGCTTTAGTCGTGCCATATACAGTTTGTGAGGTAAACTACAGGTAACGCTTCAGCGGTCAAACGGCACCTACACTTCCAAAGTACTTGTCCAGCAACTCCACGTATCGGTGAATTACTTCAAGAGTCAGCAGCTCGTTGTCCACCTGTTCCACAGCGCAACAAAAATACAGGCTGGCATACCTGCAAGCAGTGTGGGAGGAGAGGGAATATGAGAAGGGAGCAAGCCAGTCCGTGGGAAAGCACTGCTTTATAGCACAACCAATCAGAAAACCCCTGGGCTGCCAAAAAGAGGCAAAGGATTTGTTGCCAGTGGGTATTGAGACCCCATTCAAAGCTCCGGTGGTGCTCTCTGTTCCATTCTACCCCTAGGTAAGGATGATGGTTAATGTTTTAAGAATACAGCCGCGGCTTTTTCAATACCGCAGCAGAACCTAATTTCATAAAAGCTATTTTGCTTCGCCAATCATGAGCATTAAATTGGCCAAACATAAAATTACTCTCTCTGTTTTCAAGAGTGAGCCACCTATACCCTCAGCATGGTGTTACACATCCTAAGGCAACTGACAGGCCCTGTGCCATGAGGCAGCGTGGTTAGTTGAGGATTCCAAGCCCCCTCAGCTTTTCTACAGCCAGCACCAATACCTAAGCACGCAATCTTACCTCTTCAAATAAGGAACTCATTAAAAATATCAGCCACACATTAAATATGCGGCACATTGCTTCAGAACCACTCAACCCCGCTCGCTGGCTGGGGCGTGCTTTTTATTAACAAAGTAGCACGCAGTTCACTCACGGTGTACAGCTTCACGGTAATGCTATGAACTTGTGGACTGGGTTGAATTCAGCTTGTGGGACACTGACTACTGGTGCAACGCACTTGTGTTGTAGACAGGCCTACGCAGAACTTACTTCTATGCCATACCTGAGATTTCAATTTCAAAGCAAAGCTTTACTAATCCTGTAAACCGGTTTCCCCGTCGTGGAAAATTCGGCCTTCATGGCAGCTACATGGTATTCTTAAAGGGGCCATGCAGACAAAATACAAGTTTGTTTTATTCGAAAGATTTCGTGTTTCATAGTGCCCCAGCACTTGTCCGGCTGCAAAGGATGCCGTATTTACTGAGAAATTAATCAATTTAGGATAAAATTTTCATTCCCCTACCAAACTGTGTATTTTCGTGATGTCTGCCATGATGTCATGAGGGCGGGTATTCAAATGAACCTTCCAGTGCGTCATAAGGCTCTGCAGCCTTGCTTATCGTCAGTCCTCCCAGATGGTGCTACCATAGCCAGCTGCGCGGACCGTTGTCCGCCGTTGCTTTGTTTTTGGCCGTATTTGCTCCTGGCTTGTTTTTGTTACGGTAGAAATTAATCGTTTCGTGAAACATGGGGTACGCTTGACAAACAGGGTCACGTAAGACAACGTCGCTTACGCCAATCGGCCAGTGTCGTGTAAGACAACTTCAATGCGGCAGGCTGCTGTGCAGCTAAAACAAGCATAGTGCGCCCAGTACCAACAGCAGTGCGTATCGGTACTTCTATGTTTGCGCGTATTTTCGTAACTTTCATTGCTTACCCCAGCATTCTTACTTCTGTAAAAGGAACACACCTTACATTTAAGCGGAAATAGCTCGTTCTGCAAGCTTTTAATAAGCCCTGCCTAATCTGCATTTGCCTATGCCGGCCTGCACAGCTGGGCATATGACATAGGTTCCATTGTGAGAAATGGTCTAGTGGGTCACATGACCCTTCCTTTTTGTCCTATTTATACAGCTTATTTGAGTGAAGTGAGCATTAAAAGCGGTGTCATCATGATTCTAACGAGGCAATCTTTCAAATAAATCAAACTTGTGTTTTGTCTGCACGGCCCCTTTGACAAACCATCACGTGACTTGTCGGGCTGAGCTCCGTTGACGGCCGCGTTCACCCCCCACTGCCGCCACAGCTGCCAGCTTGGCGCATGCGCTCACGGCAGCTGGTTCACACCGACCGTGTGAATCACCGCATGCATGCGAGCTTGGCCATGGATGATAGCAAGGCCGGGATGTCTCCTCTAAATGTTGCACCGAAGGCTTTGAGCCGTCGTTGGCTAGCAGCACCTGACCTCCCCGCAGCTATCGCCCCGTGAGTCGTTCGGCTCGGAAAACACCGAAAGTGGGACCGCAACTGTGGACTAATGTGGGCTTTGGACGAATAGTACAATAATTACAGCTAAATCAGATTAACCAAATGAAACCAAGAGCTAACCAGGCTAAGCCAAGTTTCCACTTAGTATACCCAGGGTTAGCTGAGCTAAACCGCAGCCATTTTTTTTTTGTTTAAGTGCCACCAGTTTCATTCTGATTGCTTCATCAGTGAACCAAAACCGTCGAATTTGCACTTTTGCTCAAGAAGATAGAGTTAACTGTAACAAATACAGTTTTCCAATTCTGCAAACGAACGAATGAATGGTTTGATGAGTTCAAGAGTTGCTGAAGTTGGTATGTGAGTAGTTGCCTTTTGGATGTCTTTCTTTCTCTTTGTGTTTTTGCCTGCTTAATTCAGATGAATAAATGGACCCAAGAGCACATTCTTCCTGGCAAGCGTCCCATAAAAATGCAACGAGAAAAGCCAAACACAGACGAGTGATCCTGCCTGAAGACCTCTTTGCTGGTGTATTTCCAGTTGGTTCTGAGCTGTACGTCTTACTCTTTAGCCTTACTGCATGCATGTAAAGGCACAGCATCAAGCCACTTTTTTTTTTCTTGATATTGTGCCGATTCTATACGCAGGCACTGAAACCTTGTGTACAGGAACTAAGGGTCCCATGCTAAGGGTCAAGAAAACTTTTACCCCAGGCCCTCTTCACCTGCACTTTAAACTTCTCCTCCCCCCACAAAAAAAAAAAAAAAAAGACAGTTGGGGAGATGCTCCCAAACAGAAACCGGGTTACACACAGGTATCAATGTGAATGGGGCTGCTAAGACGGTCAGCTTTTTTTATTTTCGAAATTAACTTCCACTGTAAAAAAATAAAGACTACCCTGAAAGGGGCCAGCTGGGAAGCTGAAACAGACTACACTGCCCCTTTTCCCAGCACTAACCACAAGGCTCTGCCATTCGTGCAAGGGGCCAATAGTGTGCGTACGCACCGCTTGTAGACGACTTTGAGGTCCTTCCATTCGAGGAAGGAGCACATCTTTGGCTTGCGGGCAAGAATGGTCGTGACTAGTTCCCGAGTGATCTTCTTCTTCAACTTGTCTGGATGAGCCATGTACCACTTCTGGAGCCGCAGTTTGCCCTGGCGGCTGAACAGCAGCATGAACTGCATCTGCAACAGAACACGGGCTCCCATCAGGGCTGTGCATGTGCAAGGACCGAGGCACTAGGCCCGGCCCTGCCCGACAATGTGAAGCTAAAGGCCCGCCCAGCCCATCTTGGCCAAAGCGCTATAAACTAACAAGAAAAAAAAGTGCAGGACAATGTGAAGCTAAAGGCCCGCCCAGCCCATCTTGGCCAAAGCACTATAAACTAACAAGAAAAAGAAAGCTCGTGAGACAAGTTATACCAGGAAAAAATTCCTTGGTGGGTATTTAAAAATGTGCAAGTTTCTAATCCCTCTATCTCTCAAACTTGAGGCTCGGCCTTATGCTCACACATTGCTCCGGCTTTAGAAGCCGCAACACCACATTCTTTTTGGTCACACGAAATTGAATGATGAATTCAGCCTCGCTTACCTAATTCAATTTTACCACTTTACCCCCTCAAATTGGGAGGTCCGATCAGGGTATGAAGCTACACACCTCTGCTTTAGATAGTTTGATTTTCCACCTCATTCGTACAAATTTTACCAGCAGTCCCACCACCCACCAGGTTTCAATTTTTTTTCTACACTCATTAACATGCCCTGAAATTCTTATACGATTGACAACATTCACATCGAACAACTGAAGTATTTTAAATATCTGGGCGTCTTTTTCCGTCTGACTTGGCTTGGGATACACACACAATTATATAAAAAAACGCATTTTGAAAAGTTACGCCCACTCAAACGCCGTCTACTGAAATGAAAATGCATGCTTATACGATAAGGACATCTTTATAGAGTATGCATCAATCATATGGCATCCAAATAACTCTACTCTGACCAAACGCCTAGAATCAGTTCAGAATAAGGCTGCTAGACTTATTTTATCTTCTTACTCAACATTCTACAGTGTTTCCCTTTTAAAACGCACACTCCACTAGACGCAAGTTTTTACGTTTATCCTTTTTTCACTCTTTGTGGATCTTCATTCGCGGCTACGTGCATTGTTCCTGCACATCACTCTTCCACATGCGTTGATCACATTCACAAGGTGTCACCAATCTTCGCAAGAACAGTCAGGTATCAAACTTCCCCCCTTTTGCTGTCAATCAACGAATGGAATGCGTTACTGGAATGCACTGCGGCAGCACGAGAACCTGCTTCATTTCAGAAAGCCCTTTTTGCCTATTTCGAATCTAGACCTGTGGAGTGATTTGAATGTAAGGGACTTTGACCAGATTTTAAGCCCGCTTGGTATGGTTTTAAGATCACCACGAGATGTGCCTCTTTCTGCGCATACCTTTTTTCTCTTCTGTTGTATGTGTTTTAATATAAATATTGATAGTGTAAATTGCCCTCCAATGTAATGCCTCTCGGGGCCGCTAGGGTGTGTAAATAATAAAATACAATAAATAAATAAATTAGGGAAAGTCGACCACAATGCGCTACAGATTTGAGAAGTGGCAGCAAATGGCACAGTGCTTGCAATAAGTGGCACAGGCCACCTTCTTTGAGCCAGTTTATTCCCTCAGCCCTACCTTTTGATAGCGTTCAGCATACAGTCAAACCCGGTTATAGCAAACTGCAATATGCGCCACAATTAGTTCGATATATCCAATAGTTCGATATAGCCGAACCCGCCTATAACGAGTTTATTGTTACGAGTTCGCAGCTCGCGGAGATCCCCTTGCCATCCCCGCATACAGAAACGAACAAAATAAAGTAAGTCATTACCATACACAAAGCAATCGATTTATTGCAAATAATAAAGCTACTTTCCACTAAATTTATCGCTTTCGGTTTTTATGCTGTAAAGAATACCTAGTGGTCCAGTAATTACAAAAATCAAACCTAAAGTGGTCAGCCGCCAGCATAGAATTAATTATAACGCATTTATTCCAATCAGTTTCAAATTAGGTCGTCACGTGCCAAACGGCCGTTCAAATGCGGGACGGAAAATGTGACGTCACGATTTCCATGATGCCGCAATCGTTTGCCGCATCGGCTGCAACGATTGCACATGCTCCGCACTCGCCCGCGCAGTCGACATGTCATCTGAATCGTCAGACTCGGACGAGTCGCTGCCACCGGACAGACAGACAGACAGACAGAACGACTTTATTTGGCCAGGCGATTAGGCCGGCGACGTCTTCGCTGGCGTCCGTTTTTTAATATCACTGCGGCTCGAACCAGCGCGATATCAACAGCTTGTCGCCACTCTTCTAATCACTCTGATCGCGAAAAAGAAGTTCCACATGCGAGAAAGTAGATGTTAGTGTGGTGAAAAATTGTGCTAGGGGTTGTTATCAACGCTGAATTTAAAAGCGGCGTTATTTGCCGCGATGGTAAGCGTACGCTGATCGGCAGCAGAGGTTCAGCGCTCCGACCCAGCACTGCCGGCACCGCGGTGCGGCGAGCGGCCGAAAGATGGCGCCACCTAGGCGGTAGAGTGGAAACAGGCCACGGTAAATGTGTTGGTCACCGATCGCTCAAACGGCAATTATCGCCAAAATAAAGCTCCACATGTGAAAAAGGGGATGATAGTGTGGTGAAATGTTGTGTAAGGGATGTTCATTCGCAGTTGTACAGATAGCGGCGATACTAAGCCTAAAGTTCCCAACACCCAAGCTGACCTGAGCAACGCCGAGCCCGCTGGCTTGTGCGACAGTTCTTGCGGCCGCCGCCGCGCACGAACTCAGTCCACGTTTAGCACTGCATGTCGTCGCGTAGAAAATAATGCATCTTGGCGTCGTCGTCGATTTGCTCGGACAGGCTTCCACTGAGCAGTTCTTCGCATTCCACGAGCTTGCCATAGCACAACTTGGGCGAGCTCGGCGACGCACACAGGCCGCTCAGATAAGACACCACGCAATTTTCGGCACCAGTGCAAGGGAACACCATGCGCTGGCCACGAATGGAAGAGCAAAGACGTCAAACACGCAAAGTGCGCAAAGTTTACAAGCATTGCTCGCTAAAGTGCACCCAAGTCTCCTGCCCAAACGAATACCACCGACAACATACAAACTACTGAAGCCAATTATATAATTTTTTAGGCGTCAAAATTTGGTGTCAGTATTCCTTTAACTGCCTACTTCCAAAAAAAAAAAAGCGGTGATTTTTGTTTTCCCTTTCGTTTGGCAGCGTCAACTAGCACAGCATTCTTTAGACGAGACATTGTTTGCACACCAGTTCGAGTCTGTGTCCTTCAATATCGAAGAAATATTGGCGGAGGACACCGACTGCCGAAATCACTTCATTAAGCATCAGACGGCTTTCACTCGCGACATCCTCTGCCTCCTTGGTGCTTTTTCATCAGCATTACGACGGTGCTGCTGATGGTGCCCGCGTCCGAGGGGGCTTACAGTGACAGCAACGTCGTCGCCGACACCCAGGAAATCTTCGAAGGACACTCCTTTCGGCATAGCATCGGAAAGGTTGGCGAGCTGCCGTCTTGGTCCGGACTCACTGACTGGGCGGGTTCCGTCGTGGGTTTCGCGCGTCAGAAACAGTTACAGAAACTTGTCGGGCAATATGTCACTCCATACGAGGCGAAATGTCTCAGTCGCGGCCTTTCCTCAGTGGTCGCGGCCAATCAACATCTCAATCGCCGCTCTGAGACGGCATTTTGGCGGCCATTCTAGGCACGTCGAGTTCGATATATCAGATGTGAAGTTCGTTATAAGGAATATGTTTCGCATGTATTTCCGTAAGTGATTTATTTTTGTTTGATATATAGCATAATTCGCTCTATCCGGGCTCGTTATAGTCGGCTTTGACTGTAGTTGCCCGATAATGAACACCATTTGTATTGCTCACCTAAAGTCCCGATTTTCTGCTGCCACTTGGCAGCAGCTCATTAATGCCGAAGGCCCCGTGAAAGACCCCTATACTTAGGTAGCACAAAATGTCTTTAGAATGTCGATTTAGGAGATACATTGGTCGAAACAGATTTTTGACCAAGTTAGACGCACTTAAAACGATTGCGGGGAGACCGATTCATCTTGGCCTCGCAACTCGTCGCAAAGGCACAGTTTTCAATTCCCGTTTTATCTGAGCGCTGTTGTAATCGTTTTCTCAATGTGTTTTTGACGTAGGAAACGGTTGAGGTCATTTCGGTCCCGATGATCCACCAAAAATACTTTTTTCGAGACGATGCCACCGATTCGTTACTGTTCTGGAGGGAATCAGTGGCGCCATCCGCATGTCGTGGGCGAGGGGGTAGGCTACCGCGCATCTGCAGATCACTTCGAGGGACAAAGGAAAGGCAGTCCTGTAATGGACCGAGCAATTGGCACGAGTGCTTTGCAAGCAGCGCATCAGGGCACGGTCCGGCCAGGAGACACCGCGCCAGCCTCGACGCTTTTTGATGACGGCGTACTGGCATTTGCTTTATTTGTTCAGGCGAGTACAAAACCCGTGTGGTGTGTTGCCTTTTCGGGTTTAAAATCGGTGCGTAACGTTTATATGGTGCTTTCGCGTTCAAATGAATGGTACAGTTGTGTTTTGTTGAGATAAACTGGTGTGCAGCATGCCACACCGCAACATGCTCCTCATGAAGGACGCGAAAAATATTCCGGGCTTGAAGTTGTTGCTGCTTTACCTCTTCTATTTTCATGCGCATTCTATGTCATGCTGATATTCAACAACGATAATTTATTTTTTGAGCGGCAGGCCAAAGCGTCTTTTCGGACACAAAAGGGTAGGACAAGTTTTGCCCGTATATGTTGCTTTGCAGGGAAGATGATAAAACGGCTCGTTTCTTGTTGTGTTGACTTGCTTGCTTTCTGGCTTTGGGAAGGTATTTGCGTTATCAATGCTAATCGTGTCGTGTTTCGCGGCTCTTCCGGCGTGAGGCGCAGTTTCTTTGTTTTGTGTGGAAGTACCTTTGAAGCTTTTCTTTGCACTATTCAATTAACTGGCTTTGTGCCGCTCTACTTTAGAAGAGGTGTTTGGAGGAAGTCTTCAGGTTACGGATTGCATAACATTGGGTACAACATTTGAAGTTTGGTTCCAACCTGGACGTTTGCGTGAGGTTCTCAAGACTCGTTTAAAATTAGACGGTTAGCACTTCTGCAAGAATCACTTTTTAGCATGAATTTGTAGGTAAACTGGCACCCTTGCTGTCAACTTTACTGATCCGAGCCTTGACCAGTCAACAGTCTTTTGAAGGATTTCACGATTTTCTTCATAAGACCGCGTTATATAAAAGCCGAGCATTTTCTTTGGTTCAAACGCCTGCAGAGGTGAAGAACGTGCGTGCATGTTTAGTCAACTGCGACGAATCCCATTTGCTCGAGCAGTCAAAGCAAGCACTGCACACTTCACACGCAGCGGGGGCGTATCGCTCGTGCATGTCTCGACAAATACCGGCAGCAGAGAGCAAGCAGTCATGCATCACAGACGCGGGGGCGCCAAACATGGAGAAAGACAAAAATTAGGAGACAATGACACTGGAGAAATGTGAAGCTTAGTCATAAAAAATTCCTGTGGTTTGGCTTTGGTTAACCCTAGTTGATAGCAAAAGCTTCACTGCCCTGGCTAGGCCCATAGTCAAGGTGTGGTTTTGCAATGATATACAGATATGTTTGCAATGAACACTCCGTTTATTCATCATCTTTTCTGCCTCACGGTGTTTTAAATGCAGAGCATTTCAGTAACTCACGATGTCACCCGCGTTGACGTCCGTAGTCGTAGTCCGCACCCCTCCCCCTACACTATATAAAAAAAAGTACTATCCGGCGCTTGGTTTCGATCCCTCGACCCTGCGGGCGGAACGCAATGTACATGGTGCTCTACCCACTGCGCCACAAAGCCGACACAGAATGGGAGGCTATGAACGCGCCTTATATCCTTGACTCATTCAAACTACATGAAGAAGCTGCTGATACAACGCATTCACTACCACCAACTCCCCAAACGCTAAACGTTAACGCAATACACCCACCCCCTATGCGATGCATTTACTCGAGTCCCCCTCGCGGGGAGATGGGACCGCCAAAAACAACGCGTTGTGGACTGCGCAGTAAGGTGCCGGCACGTGCGAGAACCGCTCGCGCTGTTCGTTCCAGGCAGGGGGCGCGCGAGCACTGCGAAGGCGGGAAATTTGAACTGCTTTGGACAAACCTCCGTTCAATTCATCAAGAGAGAAGTGAGACAGGGAGGCGAAGAGTGTGATGGGTAGTAGCAGTAAGTGGATAACGGTGCCACAGGCCGTTATGGCGAATCACTGCTCTGCATTTACGACAGCTTTCACGTTGAGTGGAACGGCTTTAATTTTTTTTAAGCCTGGCCGCTGTACGAGCGACCACAGCTGGATGTTTGTCTTCCTCCATAGCACACGGCTCTGCGCCGCACGTGACCTCCTGGCCTTCCTTTGTGGCGCGCGCTAATCGCTGTGGCGGTTCCCTCTTCCCCTATCTCTAGCCAGGAGGGTTGCAAACTGGGCTAGTTGGAAAGATATTTTTCGATGAAACCAGCGCAAACTTAAAGACAAAGGAAGTGGAACACAAGTTGTATCAACGTGCGTTTGAGAGAACATGAATTGGCAGATGTGAACCTAATTTTTCTGCCACTGACATTTTATTTAGGCACCGTAAACAACGCTTCCATAGAGTAGACAAATGTGTCAGACAAGCAAGCGTGTCTTCATCCCAATGAGATTGCACATCTGTGTGGGCCTTGACTGTATCCGGTGCCTACCTAGTTGCCTTATTACCGTGGCTTTCGTAAACTTGTTTTGCTTATGTGCAGTGTTTCTATTGTTTTGTGTTAAGTGTTTAAATTCACTCTTCTTAATATTAAGCTTTAGTTTTTAGAACAGCAGCTGTCCTCGCGTTCTACTTCCTTTGTCTTTGTTTAAGTTTGCGGTGTTTTCATCCAAGAATAAGCCAATCCCTCCCCTACCGCCTCCTCTCCCCGCCATCTCCGTCTCTCCCCGTCTCCCCGCCATCTCTCCCCGCTGCTCCGTGCCGGGCGCTTGCAGAAGGGGGTTTGGTTTGGCCTCTAGCTCTCAAGGTCAAAACTGGTCACCTCGCGAAGAACACCCAAGGTAGCGTAGTGTAGCTTTCGCTACAAAAGTAATATCGAAGTGGGCCTCGGGTGTCACTATGCCACGTGACACTCCTGTGTAAAAGTGCACCAGCTCCAACCGAACAAATGCTGGCATGAAACTACAAGAAAATGAAAATATGGGTCACGTGCTATGTTGACTACGGTGTCTCGGAAATGGGAAACAGCGAGGGGGATGCGTCAGCAGACGTGGGCTTGCAAAGGCTGGCTGCGTGACGTCATTGCTGTCTCCTAACTTCTTTATCATCCATGGTGCCAACGGATATTCATGCATCGACATTTGTGCAGGCGGAGCGGGCAAAAGACATTCTGCGCATGTGCCCCCGGAGCCAGCTTGTGGGAAATCTCGTGTTCTTCGGAGTTAGTGGGGCTGTTGTGTATGTTTCTACTTAAATAGGCCATGCAGACAAAACACAAGTTTGGTTCACTCGAAAGATTGCCTCGTTAGAATCATACTGACACCACTTTTAACACACACAAAGCTCAAATAAGCTATATAATTATGAAAAAAGGGAATGAATGGCCGTGCGACCAAATAGCTCATTTCCTGCAACAGAACCTATGAATTCATATGCCCAGCTGTGCAATTGGCTGAGGCCGGCAAAAGCAAACTCAAATCAGGCAGGGCTGATAAGCTTGCCAAAGGAGCACTTTACGCTTAAATGTAATGCATATTCACCTTACAGCAGTAAGAATGGTGGGGTAAACAATGAAAGTTACGAAAATAAATATATACATAGAAGTACCGATGCACACTGCTGTTGGTACTGGGTGCACTATGCTTTTTTTAGCTGCACAGCAGCCCACCGCATTGGAGTTGTCTTACACGACACTGGCCGACTGATGTAAGCGACGTTGCCTTACGTGACCCTGTTTGTCAAGCATACCTCATGTTTAACGAAACGATTACTTTCTACCGTAACAAAAACAAGCCAGGTCCAAATACTGTCAAAAACAAAGCAACGATGGCCAACATTCTGCGGCTCAGTAGGGCAGCGCCACCTGGAAGTACTGACGGTAAGCAAGGCTGCAGAGCCTAATTACACACTGGAATTTTGTTTGGATACTCGCCCTAATGACTTCATGGAAGACGTCACGAAAACACACGATCTGGCAGGAGAATGAAAATTTTAACCTAAATTGATCAATTTTTCAGTGAGTACGCCATCATTTGCTGCCGGACAAGCGCTGGGGGCACTATGAAACACGAAATCCTTTGAATAAAACAAACTTGTATTTTGTCTGCATGGCCCCTTTAACTGGAGTTTAAGAACTGCTGTGTCGTATGCAACGTTTGACGATTGGATTTGCAGGGATCATTGTTACTATCTTGGTGCGGTTGCAGTGCTTTTCGGAAGTGTTGCAGATTTGAGTTCTCATGTTGTTACACCCCGGTGAGCTGATTCTCGTTTTTTTACGTTTCCCCTTTTCAAAGGAACAACCCATGAAATCAACACCGCTGTCACGATGCGAGACCGACCGATGCGAGACAGGCCGGGATTTTCTTTAGAAATTATAGCCTTTTCACACTATTAATTCTTCATCAAAATCAAACCATAAATCACATATTCCAGTGTTTGCTAGTGTGTTGCACTGAATTCAATAAAATGTTTGTAGCGATTGTGTTTTGATTATTCCGAAGATTGTGCACCGTACGGATAGAGTGCGGTGCGTTGTATTTTGTCGCGCACTGCACGGTTTCCGTTATTTATTTTAACAATGGTGTGTAGAGCGACAACAAAAGGCACGTGATCATCATCTACCAGGCTACCTGAATGCCTGCAGTGGGACAACAGAGATATTAGTGGCATCCCAACGACCAGATATAAACCAGGCTACCTGAATGCCTGCAGTGAGACAACAGAGATATTAGTGGCATCCCAACGACCAGATATAAACCGTCATTTTGCAGGTGTTTACAAGACGTCTTATACAATGATGCAGTAATACACCCAAAACGAATTTTACAGGTCCTTTATAATCCCGAACCTAAACCAAATTTTTTCACCATTTACAAAACCAGGTTTGGATAGTCTAGAAAAGGTTGGGCTAGCCGGACATTAGCAGAGATATAACACATCTTCACAATGGCCGTCGTCTTTTCCTAGTAGTTTTGAAGCAATTTTTTTCATCTGGGATATACGAGGCATATACGTTTTGTAACCTTTTGGTTCTAGCTGGGATATGTTGCAATTTTATTTGTTCTCAATATTTTCTTTTACAGTTCAAGCAATTTGTAATAGACAAATTGTCATTTCCTGTACTCTTGCTACCTTGTCAAAATGTCCTTGCATTAAAAGCATGTCTAAGGATGCTTAGTTCATCTTGTTGATATTGTCACGAAGCCAAGGACGACGCAGTTGTCTTGCAGGAGAAACAAGTTTATTGGAGCGAACTTGTGCTCCCCTAACAACTCAAAAGAATACAGAGGCGGCGAAGCAGCGGTCAACAAAGTGACTTGCGTCAGCGAGCGTCGCAGAATCGAATGCCCCGGCGTCCGCACTGCAGGCTTTTTATCTTTCGGTGCGCGTGGTTCTCGAAACGTCGATTCACATCGAGAACATAGTAGATCCAAGAAGATTATTCTGGGCTGTTCACGTTAGATCGGAATGCTCTCCCTATCACGACAGATAACAGATGCGGCACAGAAAGAAAGAATGGAACACGCGCTTCCCTTGGCGCAGAGATAACACAGACCGGCGCAGCCGGGCGGTAAAAGCAAAACACAAATAAACAAACCCAATGTATGGTTCGCGGCATTACCCCCCTCTAAGAGTGCATCGACCCGATGCTAACATAAGCGACAGTCCGAAAATAAAAATAAAATTCGTTATCGTCCGTAGAAAGGTTTTAAGCGAACCACGTGGACGACTTCGGGCCGCGTGCGTCGTCGTGATGTTCCGGAATCACCATCGGGGATCACCTCGTAGGTAAGTTGGCCGACACGTCGTAGAATCTGGTAGGGTCCGAAATACCGTCGCAGGAGCTTCTCACTGAGTCCGCGTCGTCGGATGGGAGTCCAAACCCACACACGATCCCCTGGTTGGTACTCGGCGTCTCGGCGTCGGAGGTTGTAGCGGCCCGCATCCACCAGCTGCTGGTCCGTTATACGAACTCGAGCGAGCTGGCGGGCCTCCTCCGCACGTTGAAGATATCCGTGGACGTCGGCGTTGAGGTCGTCGTCTTCTACGTGCGGAAGCATGGCGTCGAGCATCGTAGTCGGCCTTCTACCGTAGACAAGCTCGAACGGCGTCAGCTGCGTCGTCTCCTGGATAGCCGTGTTGTACGCAAACGTGACATACGGGAGCACTTCGTCCCAAGTCTTATGTTCAACGTCAACGTACATTGACAGCATATCTGCGATTGTCTTGTTCAGACGTTCTGTTAGTCCGTTCGTTTGGGGGTGGTACGCCGTCGTTCTTCGGTGATCCGTGTTGCTGTAGCGTAATACTCCTTGCATCAGCTCCGCAGTAAATGCCGTTCCGCGGTCTGTGATTAGGACTTCCGGGGCTCCATGTCGCAGCACAACTTGGCTTATAAAGAACTTTGCCACTTCTTGTGCAGTCCCTCTCGGAAGAGCGGCGGTCTCTGCGTAGCGCGTCATGTAGTCTGTCGCTACGACAATCCACTTGTTCTGTGATCGTGACGTAGGGAACGGGCCTAAAAGGTCCATTCCAATCTGTTGAAATGGTCTCGATGGGACGGCGATCGGTTGTAGAAGTCCGGCGGGTCTTGATGGCGGCATTTTTCGTCGCTGGCAGTCACGGCAGCTCCGGACGTAGTGGGTGACGTCAGCGGTAAGGCCGGGCCAGTAGTACCTCGCCTTGATTTTTCCAATAGTGCGGGCTGTGCCGAGATGTCCGGAAGACGGGTCGTCGTGGCACGCTTCCAAAATTTCGTCACGAAGGTCCGCGGGGATGACGAGAAGGTAATTCGCTCTTGTTCCGGGGCTGAAATTCTTCTTCACGAGGACGGAGTTTCTCAGGCTGAATGCTGGTAAGGTGCGTTTGAAGGTCCTAGGAACGGCAACGTTGCATCCCTCGAGGTACTCGATTATGGCGCGTAAGTCGGGGTCGGCACGCTGCTGGGCGGCTAGGTCGCTCTCCGTCACGATCCCGAAGAACGCGCTGTCTTCATCAGAGTCTTGTGGTGGTGGGTCGACGGGGGCACGGGACAGGCAGTCGGCGTCGGAGTGTTTCCTGCCGGATTTATAAACGACTGTAACGTCGAACTCCTGCAGGCGCAAGCTCCACCGCCCAAGACGGCCAGAGGGGTCCTTCAAATTGGCGAGCCAACACAGCGCATGGTGGTCTGTTACAACCTTGAATGGCCTTCCATACACGTATGGGCGAAATTTTGAAATCGCCCATATAATAGCCAGGCACTCTTTCTCAGAGGCAGAATAGTTTTTCTCCTCCTTCGACAGACCACGGCTGGCATAGGCGATTACCCTTTCGCAGCCGCTTTGCTTTTGGACAAGGACGGCACCCAAGCCTATATCACTGGCGTCCGTGTGCATTTCCGTTTCGGCATTTTCGTCGAAATGAGCGAGCACGGGCGGGCTTTGCAGGCGTTTTTGCAGCTCGCAGAATGCTTTTTCTTGGTCGTTTTCCCAGCTGAAATGGGTGCTGTCTTTTGTCAAGCGCGTGAGTGGCTCTGCAATGCGTGCGAAGTTTGCGACGAAGCGCCGGTAGTATGCGCACAGCCCGAGAAATCTTCGCACGCCCTTCTTGTCTTTCGGCCTAGGGAAGTTCGCGATAGCTGAAGTTTTTGCCGGGTCAGGTAGGACTCCCGCGGCGTTGACGACGTGGCCCAAGAACTTGAGTTCCTCGTATGCGAAACGGCACTTTTCAGGCTTCAGCGTCAACCCCGACGTACGAATGGCCTCGAGTACAGACTCCAACCTTGCAAGGTGTTCGTCGAAAGTCCGGGCGAATACCACTACGTCGTCGAGGTATACGAGGCAGGTGTGCCACTTAAGGCCAGCTAGCACAGTGTCCATGACTCTTTGAAACGTCGCTGGTGCTGTGCACAGCCCAAACGGCATCACCTTGAACTCGTATAGGCCGTCTGGGGTTATAAATGCAGTCTTCTCTCGGTCTCTCTCGTCCACTTCAATTTGCCAGTAGCCGGTCTTCAGGTCCATCGATGAGAAGTACTTCGCGTGGCAGAGGTGGTCGAGGGCGTCGTCGATTCGGGGGAGGGGGTACACGTCCTTTTTCGTGATTTTGTTCAGTCGCCGGTAGTCAACACAAAACCTTAATGTGCCGTCTTTTTTCTTTACGAGTACGACGGGCGCAGCCCAGGGGCTTTTCGATGGCTGTATAATGTCGTCGCTGAGCATGTCGTCGACTTGAGTCCGGATGGCTTCCCGTTCGTGTGAAGAGACGCGGTACGGTGACTGTCGGGTAGGTCGGGCTCCATCTTCGGTTATTATTCGGTGCTTCGCTAGAGGGGTCTGACGTAGTTTTGCGCTCGACGAAAAACATTCGCTATAGCAACGCAGCAAAGCCAATAATTTGTTCCGTTGTTCTTGCGGTAGCGCCGGATTCACGTCGAAGGGCTGCGGGAGCTTGAAGGTTTCTACGGGGGTGCGTTCAAAGTCGGCGACCGCGATCACGTCACTTGCTTCTTGCGTTTCTTCGAGGAATGCAATTGCCGCGCCCTTGTTTAAATGCTGGTACTCCTCGGTGAAATTAGTAACCAAAATCTGGGATTGGTGTTCCTTGAAGCGCGCAATGCCTCTTGCGACAGACACACCGCGGTCAAGAAGCAACCTTTGGTCACTCTCCACGATAGCGTCAACGTCAGGAGCAGCACCTTCACAGTAGACGGTGATCATCAAACTTGCGCGGGGTGGCAGGGTGACATGATCATCGGCTATCCTTACAGCTGCACGGATTTCGGGGTTCGATTCCGGCGTCATGGAGTGGTCGGAGGAAAACGTTATCGACTTCGTCTGCAGATCGATTATTGCGCCGTTGTCCGTCAAAAAGTCCATTCCGAGAATTACGTCGCGGGAGCAGTTGGGCAAAACGACGAACACCGCAGGGTACGTCGTGCCGTCTATGGTGACGCGCGATGTGCACGTTCCACTTGGCGTCACGAGGTGGCCTCCTGCTGTGCGTATGTGCGGACCGTCCCATCTGGTCATAACCTTCTTCAGCTTAGACGCAAATGGTCCGCTCAACACGGAGTAGTCGGCTCCCGTGTCTACGAGGGCGACTACATCAAAGCCGTCGATGGACACCTTGACGTCGGATGCCGCCTTCCTCGAGTTCCGGGTGCGTCGGGGCGTCGCATCTCGGCTTGTGCGTGTTGACGGTCGGGCACTGTGCGTCGTCGTTGTCATCGTCTTCTCAGCGGACGTCTCGGTCCGGTCGGGTGCGCGTCGCGGCGTATAGCTGTCGTCGTGTACGGAAGTCTCGTCAGGTCTGGGTCGGATCGTCGGGATGAGGGCATGTTGTGAGTCACTGTTTTCCGCGAGTCGTTGCGTCGTTGGAGGGTTTTCATTTTTCCGCGATCGTGCAACTTTACCTCCAGAAGTTGCTGCTTTTAGTTTCCCCCGCGTGGGCTGGGGGACCTTCCACGTGAGAACTCAGCATTGCTACGGCGGTTCGGCGACTGGTATGGGTAGGGTGACGGCGAACGGTTGAAACGGGCTGGTCGACGGCTGGTGTTGGACAGGTACTCTTCGATCTCCGATGGGCGCTGGCCAGTTCGGGGGCGGGGTGCGTCGACGGAGAACCCTCGCAAACCGAGCCTCCTGTAGGGGCAGCGACGGTAGACGTGGTCGGCCTCTCCGCAGTGGTAGCACAGCGGACGATTGTCGGACGTTCGCCACACGTCGGTCTTCCTTGGGGCAGGGGGTTGCGCCGCAGGTGGTCGGGCCGGCGAGAGGGGACGACGGTACGGAGCCTCGTGACGATAGGGTGCAGGTGGGCGAGGGCGATGTACAGCAGCCGCGTAGGTCATGGCTTGCGGCTCGCGAGGTGCTACTGGCGTCGTTGAAGTTCCCAGCGCTTGCTGCACTTCTTCTCTAATGACGTCGGTAAGAGAAGCGACTTGTGGTTGCGGCGGCGTCGGGAGCAGTTTCCGCAGCTCCTCCCTCACTATTTCGCGGATAGTGTCGCGTAGTGAGTCGGAGTTTATAGCGCTGGCACCAAGCGTCTCCGAAACCAGCGCATTGATTGGGCGGTCGTACTGCCTCGTTCTGATTTCGAGCGTCTTCTCCATCGCGGCGGCCTCAGACGCGAATTCGGACACGGTCTTGGGGGGGTTGCGAACAAGGCACGCGAAGAGCTCTTGCTTCACCCCTCGCATCAGAAACCGTAGTTTCTTTTCTTCCGTCATTCCTGGGTCCGCACGGCGGAAAAGTCGCTTCATTTCCTCGACGAAGATTACGACTCCTTCGTTCGGGTGTTGCGTTCGAGTTTCCAGTAAAATCGCAGCTCGTTCTTTTCTCACCACGGTCGTGAAGGTCTTAAGGAACTCGCTTTTGAATTGCGTCCAGTCGGTCAAGGCGCTCTCGTGGTTTTCAAACCAAGTTCGGGCTGCATCCTCCAAGTAAAAGAAAACATGCCGGAAGGTTTCTTCATCGTCCCACCTGTTGAAGATCCGCACGCGCTCCAGCTTCTCCAACCATTCCTCTGGATCTTCAGCGGGGGCTCCCCGGAACGATGGCGGTTCCCGGGGCTGCTGCAGCATGATTGGCGACGTTGTTTCTTGTACCATGGTGTTGGTTGCAGCGTTCCTTCTCTTGGGCCCTTCTGGCATCAAACCGAACTCGGGTGGTAAACCTTGCAGGCGGAGGCTGGCTCTTGTTGGACTGGCTTGGCGGCTTCCCGAGGTTGCAGTGGGCATGAAGGGTGCGTACCCCGCACCTCCACCAGATGTCACGAAGCCAAGGACGACGCAGTTGTCTTGCAGGAGAAACAAGTTTATTGGAGCGAACTTGTGCTCCCCTAACAACTCAAAAGAATACAGAGGCGGCGAAGCAGCGGTCAACAAAGTGACTTGCGTCAGCGAGCGTCGCAGAATCGAATGCCCCGGCGTCCGCACTGCAGGCTTTTTATCTTTCGGTGCGCGTGGTTCTCGAAACGTCGATTCACATCGAGAACATAGTAGATCCAAGAAGATTATTCTGGGCTGTTCACGTTAGATCGGAATGCTCTCCCTATCACGACAGATAACAGATGCGGCACAGAAAGAAAGAATGGAACACGCGCTTCCCTTGGCGCAGAGATAACACAGACCGGCGCAGCCGGGCGGTAAAAGCAAAACACAAATAAACAAACCCAATGTATGGTTCGCGGCAATATCAAAACAACTTAACTTGTTGTAGTTCCACTTGTTGAAATGTTGATACTTGATCTTTATCGCCGTATTGATGTACTTTTTTGGTCTTTTTAGGTTAACGAAAAACGCGCTGGGGGTGACGAAGACCCAGCAAGGCGACGGTACAGTGAGCTAATAGACTTGTCTTGCCGTGTCTTGCTGTGTCGTGTTGCTGTGTCTTAGTCCCCACCCCCCAAGCGCGTTTTTCGTTATGGATAACCAACTCCCCTAAGAAACCACACTCTTGTTGTTTAGGTTGTTTCGCATTGACTTTGCAATTTCGATCATGACGGTCTAGGTCGGGTTTACTGGTTAAGCTTAGTAGGGAAAGAATACAAAAAATAACCAATAACAATCAACCAGATAACAATCCATCAAACACTTCACTACCCCGGCAACCCAGCAAAACGCCCGCTTACCAACCCAGGGTGGAAGCAGTCTGTCTCAATTTTTACCCAGGTGACCAAAATTCTTCCGCTTCTTCTTCAATGACCAATTTTGTGAAAACAGCCTCAGAAGACACTTGTGGCGTTTATCGCTACTTACCGAAAACACGAAACCATAAAACATTACCGCGGTTTTCAGTTTGGAAAACCTTGGGTGAGTAACGCATTCGTGTCGGTGTCCCACCCGCTACAAAATCGATTTGAGTGTACAGGAATAAACATCATACGCAACGATCACGCATCCTTGTAATTAGAGGCCAAGGAGCGACTAGAGCCACTCGGAAGAAATTTCAATAACCTACACCGACATCGCACTACGAAACCTTTGATGCGAAACCCTTGAAACGTCAGCTTCCCGCACCACATCGCGATACGTTCAACACAGTTGGGAGCATTGCTGTATAAGCGAAGCGAAAGAAATGTCGCCTAAAAGTTTTACTCACCATCTTGTAGCAGTAGATCTAAAAAATATTTCTGAAATTTGGTGTAAGAGCATTTACAAAAGTCAAGTTCACGGAATGCCCGGCTCGACAGCCGCTTCCTGTCAGGCTTCCATTTGCATTCAGAGGGAACTCTGGGATAGCCAGATAAATCCTTTATTTTGCGATACACTTGCGTCATTTAAAAATTGCGCGAACGTTTCTTATTAACATTTATATTCAATTTAATTATCTTTTAACGCAAGCGTACTTTATTAATGTCAGAGCTCTTCCATTTCGAAACACCGCTTTAGAAGGGGAACGTCCATGGAACGTCACTCCATCAACTCCATGGGGGACGTGGGAAGTTTCGCAACCCTTGAACACTGTGACTGCTGTGACCGCTGTGACCAGAAGACCAAAGTTATTCGTCGAAAAATTCATTTCAGTAGTAGCTGAACTCGAGCCGATTGTATTCTGGTCTAACGTTGTCCCGACCATCTATCCTGGTCAAAGTAGTAGGAGTGAAATTTAGCATATGTTTATTCCATTTTGTTGCGCTTGGGTAAGCGTGGGTTTATAGGGGTATTTACAGTATTTATATGGAAGGGGAAAGTAAGAAATACCTTCATTTAATTGTCAACAGCCTGGCGATCTTCTGGGATCTTCAACGTCCGCCTAAATCTCGTACACACGGGCGTTTTTGCTTTTCGCCTCCATCAGAAAAGCGGCCGCCGCGGCGCGGAATCGAACCCGCGTCCTCGTGCTCAGCAGCACAACGCCTTAGCCATTGAGCCACCACGGCGGGTGGCCGTGGGCGTCGATCGTCTCCTATGTTTTGCTATTCTACTCCTGTCACCGACGACTGGTGCTACGGTGTCCAGGAGAGAGTAAAAAATACAGGAGGCGATGGAGAGAGAGCAGCAGCGCTCCAGCCAGTCCCAGTCGCACGTTGGTGAGGTGTCGGGGGTAACTCAAGAGTATAGGTCAGACCTAGTACGGCAAGTGTTGCAGCTGTACGGAACACTGGGGGTGGCCCCACGGCAGTGAAAGTGGTGGAGCATAAACTGGGCCACAAGCCAGTGCGGACTGCGCTGTGCCGAGATTAGCTGTGTTTCTGATGTTACCTTTAAAACTGTCCTGCAAAGTTTCGGCTGTCAGGCAGCGGGAATGCGTAGACCTTAAACAGCTCAGGAGGTGCCACCGGCAAAAGTTTTGCACGTCACAAAATGTTCAATCCATCTAAATGGCTGTGTCGAGCAAAGCGCCTACCCTCCTCATACGGCCCATCCATGCCCCTGCTAAACTTTGGTTGGGGTTTTACATGATGCACGTGAGATTTATCTTCGATGCTTTAACATGCACTGGAGGGTTACTGAGGGCACTAGAGCACTTCTTAATGGGTTATGGATGCTAAAGCATTATGTTTAGTCTAGTTGAACGCTGTGACGCCTTGCTTAATTCTGCCTCGTGTTGTGAAAGCTTTTTAATCTTGCCACTTGAGACGCTTTGCTTTGCGATCCGCCTTAACACTTTTCTAGGAGCTTCAATCTGTTTCCTATGCATTGCGCCACTGCTAGTTCCTGCCGCCAATGGCGGACTTGTCTGCTGGTCTATTCGCTTGTTCAGATGCATTCTTCTGCTTCCTCCATCTGCGCTCTACTGGCGTGGGTGACCACCTTTCATTTCTCCCGAGTTCAGGTTCGCGATGTGGAACACCTCATGCTATGGAACGCTTCCAAGGGGGCCATTTCTTGCTACTGCCGAGTTTAAGTTTATGCTGTACATTGCCGATCATTGTATGGAACACCTTGTGATATAGAATGCCTCTGATGGAGCAGTTTTTTGGTTACAAACACCGACGTGCATCGGACACCAGCTTTTTCGCTAGTGTCCAATTGGCATTCGCTTAAAAAATCACTAGCGCACCTAAGCACTTCTTATGATGCAGTGAATGCGAAAGCATCTGTGTACAGTTGTCGGACGAGTCCTCCCATTATCATCGTCATCCTTTCCCCTTTGCATCTTTATCTTAGTCTTCGTTACTATGATTGACAGCCTTGGCACCTTCAGCTTTGTTAGCCCTATGTCTATAATTAACGTTAGTCAGCCGTAATGCTGAGCTTTAATACGCTGAGCCAAGCTACATCAAATTCTGTGTACATCAAGCTGCGGTTACCCGCTGACGACAACAGAGTTCAAAACGTAATGATAAGCCTACTGCCAGGCCGGCACGTCTCCCAAATTCGCATTGCTAGTGGGACATATGCTTGGGCAGTGCCATACAATGGTAGGCTTCAGTAAATGCCACATGCTGGCGGTATACCAATGTCGGAGTTGCACATACCTACACTTGCATTGCAAAGTGGCATGTTTTTCTTTTTGCTCTGTTACTGTGATTTAAAGAAGCATTGGATGTTAATTTCCCTTGTTGGCCAGGATTAACGTTACGCAGTTGTAACGCTCAACCTTGCGGCATGCCAAGCTGCTTCAAACTCAGTGTACATCAAGCTATGCGCACCTGTTGATGACGTTAAGCATGTAACAACCCGCTGCGGTGGCTCATTGGCTATGGCGTCGTGCTGCTGGGCCCAAAGACGTGGGTTTGATTCCCGGCCGCAGCAGCAGCTTTGCCGATGGAGGCCAAAAACGAAAACGCCCGTGTTCGAGATTTCAGCACACGTAAAGATCCCCAGGTGGTGAAAACGAACTTGGAGCCCTCCACTACAGCGCACCTCATCGCCTGTGTAGCGTCAGCGTGTTAAACCCCACAATAAAAAAAAATCAATCAAAGTGTAATGTCGAGCACAACATCAGGCCTTCACATGCACCCGTGTTTACACGTCTGCAGTGTGGCATTGAGGATTCATAGAGTCAACGTAGAACTCTTCCTTGAGCCAGTAATTATTAAGAGCAATTCGTCTGTAGTGTTTAGGTTGAATGACCTTTGTTGCAATGGCCTATTAACTGTAAACAACAACACTGTGTTACTAGAAGCAAGGATGCAGTAGAAGGTCAGAAAAGTGGTTTGCCTTCAGACTACATGTAATATATAGTCTGTAGAGAATTTTAGCAGCCATTCTTTGCAGCGTATACTGTCAGCGTCTTGATCGTCAAGAATTAGTCGTCATTAATCGTAGCAAGAAATTATCCCCATTGGCCGTGAGATGGCACGTGTCTTTGCAGAGAATTGGCAAAGGATCTAGGAATGGTTATAGTAATGCGAGTGACCTTCCTTCTACCATAGTGCCAGCTTTCATAATGAGATGGCATTTTCGTTGCAGTGAGGGCAAATGACCGTGGAAGAAAGACAGAGGACTAATCATGACCCCTTCCTATGCACGAATGAATGAATTTATTCATTCATTCATTGAATGAATGAATGAAGGAAAGGAAAGACCACCAGCAGGCGTAAATTGTCACACCTAGGGGTGGACACCGGAACGCCTATGCACGAACTCAATGCTAAAATTGTGAAAGAGTGGTGTAAAACTGATGTCATTTGGGAAATCACCATGTGAAGGTCTAATATCTTTTGCAAAATTCTATTCACACTAAAACATGATGTTGCATCTTCAGTCATAGCCTGTGCTCAACGATGACGATTAAAATTTAAAAAAAAACTATTGTTCAGTTTTTGTGCATATACAATATGAAATCTCCAATTATCTTCCGAAGCATACAAGTGCAGTCACAGTCACGGCTGTTGCGTGGATTTGGTGTCAAGTGCCTGGCGTCAGGTGCATTCTGTGTTTACCAGTTACAATTACCCATAAGCAGGGGGGCGCTTAAAACTTGCATCACATGGGAGCTTCGCTAACATAGAAGTTCCAAGTGCTGCAATCTGTTTTTGAAGTGCACATTTTATTATAGTGTAGCATTAATTGTGTCTGGAGGAAATATGCACGAGAAAAACTGCTTCAACTCTACTGATGTCACACCCTGATACAGAAGTTTATTGTCTGAGGTGTTAAAAATGTAGACGGTAAAAAAATGATAAAAGATTTGTCATTTCTATTGAGATGGGGGTTGCCTAGCCAGCATGTCTGGGGCAGTAGTAGACATTGTTTCGCTCTGAGAAATGCACAGGTATTTCAAGTTTTCGTACTTGCTGACATTAGTGGCATTTTTTTGTGTTGTGAAATACGGTACATTCATTCAGAGCTTACTTTCTGCCTTGCCAGTGTAACCTCATTCTCGCACTGCCTGTGTATTATGCTATAATGTTTCACAAACATGGTGACACCAGAGTTGGAGAAGGACAACATGCCCGCATTTCATTTAGTCGAAGCGTTTCTGTGAAAGGAACCGTGCATTGAGAATAACATCTTTGAGAACGCACTAGAGCACCCAGCTGGAAAGAAAGAAGTGGGTTGATCATTATGAAGAGAATACAACAGCTTTCAACCTTGGATGCAGGGATTCTGGATCCCTGGATCCCAGGCAGAATTCTGGATAACCCCTGGACGGCAGAGACAGAGAAAACATTTTTTATTGATCTTTCGGATCCGTCGAAGTTCACGCCGCCGTGCAAAAGTGGAGATGACAGATTCCGACATCCGCCCATTGCATTTTATTTTATTTTACAAAACACACCACACTTAGAACTTATCATTTTATCTTTTCAACTTTGCCGCTCAGGTCCTATTCTAGGCAATTAACCGTTTATTGTCAAGGTTGCAGTCAGTCCAGAACTCACCACGGTCCCTTCCAGGTGTAATCTCGCATTCATTTTTCACATATATACCTATTCGCACGGATTGAGCAGTCCTCAGACAACCAGCCCTTGTACTACCTGCGAGTGAGGCCGAGAATGATCCCTTCTTCCCGCGCCTGCCCCCAAAATCAATGGTTCTGCACCTTGTTTTCCAATGCACTGAAGGAGACAAACTCGCCACAAACGTCATCATGACAGTGGGGCATATACAACGTACCACAACGCCGGGGCACCGATAAGGCGAACGTACGCAAGTGCGCAAGTGAGCAAAACCAAACTCAGTTTTTCGCACCACCTCTCAGCTGATAGGACCCTCGTTACATGGCTATGATGTAAAATAAAGGTGGCGCGGTAACTCCCGGCAGGATGCCAAATGCAATCGTCACAGCGAACATGGCAAACACCACGCAGCTGTGGGCCAATCCGTGCTTGTGAATGTTTACAGCCGCGGGTTCGAGCAAAGCTAGTCGTGGTTCGAGCGATCCAACGTCATACTAAGTCAAATTCCGCTTGCAGCTCATGAGGGTGCTTCCTGAGCATGAGATCTTCGTCTCTCCTCGCTTTGAACAGCCACAGTGGCAGTACTTCCGCAATAAGAGGCTGGGAGCGCAACTGGGGAAAAATCTCGTGCGGCCCCTTCGGAGATGCCGCTCGGCTCCAGATGCTCGCGGCGACCCGCGTGTAGAGAAAGAAATACTCGTTTCTTCGTATGAGGCATTGAATTTTGGTCTCTACTTCTGGTCTACAATCCGGAAGTCACGTGACACAAATGATGTTTATATCTTTGGGTAAAACAACAATAAATATCAAGAAAACTGACGCAGTATCAGAGTTGTTACTAAAAATTACATTTAAAGTGCGAGACTGTGAAACACTTGAGCTCATTTTGTGAACAAGCGAGATATCATGTGACTGCGGTGACCATCCATACGTGACTGGTAAAAAATGCAAAGGCTCATGGATACATTTTCTGCTCCCGCCACTTCCGGTTCGAGAGCTCTCTTGGCCTGCCGTACATCGGCATCTTTCACGCATGTGCGTTCGTGGTGTTTATCTGTTTCCAGCGGAAAAAAAAACTCATGCATTATGCATTCAATGAATAATCCAACTAGGGGCTTCTCTGAAAGGTAAGCGCTCTGTGACAATTAAACAATACGCACACACGCGCGTGGAAGCCGCCGACGTACGGAAGAGCAGGAGAGACCTTGAACCAGAAGTGGCGGGAGCAGATGACGTACCCACGAGCCTATGTGCTTTTTAACGGTCACCTATTGGCGGTGAGCGCGACCACGGGCAGCGCTGTGAAGCGAGTCTCCGTGACGTCGGCTTAGGGATTCTCGCATTTGTCATCTGCTTCACTCGGGCTTGCTCTCCCTGCTGTTTCTTCGCGCTCGGTTGACGTCTGATGCTTGTCCACAGCAGATTTTGCGTGAGCATAACTTTTTATCATAATAATAGACTTAAAATCGCATACACTAGCTGAGAGCGTGATTTAAAGTATATTTTTTGATACTGCTCCAGAAGAAACACTGCCAAAGTTGCCCCATTCCTTGCAAAGCCGGTCCTGTGCAGAGTGCGAAGAGTCGGAGCTAGGTGTCAGCTTCTGTATTCAGCAATCTTTGGAACAAAGAGAACAGCCAGCTGCAAATAACCGACAACAGCTAAAATGCGAGACCAAAACAAATTGCAGCCCTTTGGGGCTCTCAGCTTTGGCAGAAAGCATTTAATTGTATGTAAAACAAAACAGTTTTTGCAACCTTGCCGAAAGCTCAGAAGTGTTGTATCACATCACTTTATGTTTTCACTGCATGAAAGTATGCCGACATGTATTATGGGCCGCAAAAGCGGCTGGTTGAGTTCCAAATAATCTACTGTGTGCATAGGCACGTGCTGCTTTATACCAGGTTTCTAATCAGTATCGAGGCTCATTGAGCAAAACTACTCACGTCTACGGTAAAAATACAGTAACACTATGTTCGTTCAGGCCTGGAGAAATATTTCGGTACATTTCCGACAGCTATGTCTTCCCAATATTCAGATATGCATATAGTAAAACTGCACTCAAGAGGAGCAGGAGGAGAAAACTTTTTTTAACGGTAAAAATGAACTGGTTAGTGGGCGAGGTCCTCAGTCCAGGACAAGAAAGTAAGAGTAATTTTCTTCAATTCGTAGCATGCCATCCAGAGTAGGCCAGGATTTGTTCTTTACGCCTGGAAGGGTTGGAAAAACAATGAAGAACTGCTTGGACATATTAATCGGTTTCGATTCTTGTTATACTAGAAACCGGCACATATACTATTTATTGCGTTTGTGAGCGAGTATACGAAGCCTTCAACACCATAATCATATGATAACTGTTCGGGTTGAGAATCAGTCTGTTATGATAACGATGGTTAGGATAGAAATTTGGGGCACGAAAGCCGCCTTTGGGCACTCTGGACAACGTTGTCTGTGCCATTTCGCGGTGGCGTAGCACAAACATCCTTCTTGTATTTGCATGCGAATAAAGAATGCATGCTGTGGATATGCACCTTCTTGCACGCAGCCATAACGAAAGCCGATTAGTGAAGAACGGTACGTACGCTTACAGGCTGAAGAAAATATTCCCACAAACTTTGTGAGCCTCCAAAACATCCCAAAACTTTTTAATAGGATGTTTGTGGCGGGGCAGAAAAATTGGAGTGTTGGGCACAAGAAAAAAAAAAAAACATTCATCTGATGCAATCCAACAATAATTAAAGAAATACAAGACCGCCGTTTTATTTCTTGCTTTGCGATGCACGTGTAGGGGCCCGCTGCTTGGTACGTATAGCATTAGACTGTTGAGTCTTCATAAGAGCATCTCAAACATACTTTAGGGAAGCCTACGCATTTTGAATACTTATCGAAGAGCTCTGAGCGCTGATGTTCGTGAATAAGCTAGAAAGGACAAGCTACACACGAACTTCTGACCGATGCTCTGAAGAAAGTTGTTCTCTCTCTCTCTTCGTGTGTCGCAGACTTGTGCGGGATACAGCTTTAAATTATTCAGAGTTGTCAGAAGCTGGCAAAAATAAGTGAATTACTGGAAATACGCTTTTTAATGCACTAAAACATCAAAGCAGGCTATTCTGAGCACAGGCGCTGCTGTTCCTTTCAAGCGGAGTGTAGCAGGTGACGGCGGCGCGAGTCCCTAAGCCGACGTCAGAGCCAGAGGGCGCCAACTCACCGCCAACTGCCAAGCGTGATGCCGTCTCCTCCATGTGTCGTCTGCTGAACTAAGCTACCAGAGGGACCTAGCTCGCGAACAACACTAATCAATGCGCGTAATTTGCGATACCCATGGATGTTTCGACATATATTTCCACGCGGTAAATGCGAGCCAACACCTTACCCTTCTTGCACTTCTAGTCCGCCTAAATGGTAAAAAAAATTTCTATGCATAAGCATTCTTTTGGGAGTACCCACCAAGTGCGTGATGCAAAAAATGCACCACCTCGTATCTGCACAAAAATGTGTATTTTTTAAGGCCTGTTCACACTTGAGACGAAAGCGATGGGATTTCTTTCGCTTTAGTCTTTCGGCTATCGTTTTTGTCATTTGGTCTCGACCAATTTTTGTCGCCGTGGCAGAAATCGCGTCGCTTCGTTGCAAGTGTGAACGGGTCTTTACCTTTTGTTTCTTCATCTTACGGTGCGAATTACTTCTACTGGCTTTTATCTCCTGCACCGTGTTTGTGCCTTTGTTCGGGTTTGTTTTTTCGTCTAACGGTGGGAATTGCGTATTTGTGCATCCAATTTTGCATTTCCAGTTCATAATTGTGTGAATTTTGTGAAGCGGACACATCAGCTCCTCAAAGCCCCGATTCCTGGCCAGGGATTTATATGCAGCCCCCCCCTCTTCCCCCAGAAGGAATTCGACACCCCCCTAAAAAAGATTCCACAACCACAAATACCAGGCCCAGGGATTTATACACCCCCCCCCAACCCCCACACCCCCTAGCAGTCCCCCAACATTCCCCAGGAGGATTTCGACACCACCCCCAAAACTGAAATTCTGGATAAACCCCTACTTGGATGGCAGTCATGCAAAACGTCTCGTCATGTTAGGTAATATGCTACACTCACCTTTTGGAGAGAGACACTGAACCCCATCACCACCTCTATATAACCACTGTATCAGCAAGACTGCCATTTTGCTATTTTTAATGGGACGGTAATGACTACAATGAAGGGTCACAGTTTGATTCGCACTTATACACTCCGGAAGCATGGTAACGGCTTATTCGTGTGTAACCTATCCATATTTTTCTCGCAACCTAATGTCAACGGATCGTTCTTCACTTTGAAATATCATGGCTTGGTTGAATGAATTTGATTTCCTGCCTTTGCACTAAAACCAGGAATAACTTTTAGATGAAGCCTTCTACACGAGTGAAAACATTGAAAATAGGGTGGTACAATCGTGACTCTAGGTTCACAATGTGCAAATAATGAAGAGAGAGACAGCAGCAGATCATCAAAAAGCAATAAATTTCATTCATTTTGCATGTAAATATGTACACATACGTACACAAAAAAAAGGGAACATTCACGCACAACAAATATACAACCAAACTTGAGACGTCGTGATCAAAAGTAGTACAGTCAAACCAGCTCATAATGGCACCATTTACAATGAACTTGTGCTTGCTATGAACAAAGGCTAATTCACCGTTGGAGTATATCTTTTTTCCAACTGACGGCCATTTCCTACAAACTTCGGTTTTTATTAACAAATGTCACGATGTTTCACCAGGCTCAATATAAGCTGGTTCGACTGTACTTGCGACGGAAAGTGATCCTTCCCCCTGCATTTATAAGTTTGGCACTTCTGTATACGAATCATACAACACACTACAGTTAGATCACACCAGTCCAGCACGTAACGTCATTCCATTGCAAGAGGAAGGAGAAAGTACGAAAAAAAAAAGCACATCATCAACAGTGCCCACAAAGTATATGTACTTCGCATCACTGATCACAACCATTTATAGCCTGGTTGATTCCTGCATAATCTTTCTCTTCTTATGCTGCCCCAAGTTTTAACAGCATACCCATGCATCACAATAATGTGCGCACTCACTGCAACGTTTTTTCTTTGCTTCCAGGTCGTTATAGATGCAACGAAAGTGGGCTTTGTATAAATACGTACGCAATAAAATCATCATGAAACATTCATCCTAATATAAACAAGAACAACAACAACAAAAAGAGAACACTATAGGCACTCTTGCCAGCACGAAAAATGAAGTTACAACAGTGACAATACAGCAACTCAAAGCACGTCCTAAACCTACATAATAACTCGGAAGGGTATAGCGGCACAGCGCATTTGTTGCGGACGTCCTAATAAATAGCACACTGAAACGCTACACAGCCTACGCGATCGATTTACAGCACAAATCGCATACGGGGTGAAAAATGAACTGGGTTTATCAACGCAGGACCTTTGTGAGTAACAGACTACAACAAAAGGCAAGTTCACAAAACGTGTGTGTGTGGCATGCTTGCATGAATAAATAATTGAAATGCGTATAAACCTAAGCGTGTAATTAGTGGATATACTGACTCAACTAAAGAGCCAGCGTGGCATCCAAGGTCATTTTCGCAAGTGCAGAAAATGCAAATTACAAGAATGGCATTCGCAAATGTAGCTCTTCGTATGAAATACATTCGAATGAATTGAAATAATTCGTTAAGGAAAGTTCAAACAGCTGGCAGCAAACATTTTAAGAGAAGTCGTTAGTGACAGCGTCATTTCAGCACTGCCTCAGGAATGTGACTATAAAAACAAAGAAAAACAAAAGCACTAAGTGCAGCAATAAATAGTAATGGCATACATGGAACATCTTCATTGGAAAACATCTCAGCCTGCAAAACGGACTCAAGATACAGGGCAGTGCACATAGTGTGTTGGGCCCGGAAGTAAAAAAAAAAAAATGGTGATAAACACGTAAGAACACCAAAAAGCCTGGCATTGTGATATACGACTGTAAATCTTACAGAGGGAGTTCACCAAATGCTTCAAAATAGCAAAGAATGCCGGCTGATAGCGCCACTTGGCTAAAGGTTAAATCGCCAGAATTATCCTTGGTCAGACTTGACCAACTAGTGACCAAGACCAACCAAGCTCATAGGTCTCACGTAGGAGATTTTTCAGTTTTTTGGTGTTACAAGGTAGTGAAAATGTTGGGTGAAGAAGACAAAGGGAAGTCTTTGTTCAAGAGTGACGCTGTGTCCAATGGTGCGAAAACTCTGGCTTCTGAAAAACACACCAAGGGCTAAAGCGGCATCTCTCAGTGAAGACAAAACAGTAATTTCCCTTCTTGGATTAAAAGATTCCAAGATGACAAAAAATTGTGGCCTCGCTAAGCATAATCGAGACGGGACGATGTGTGCTTGTGCATTCAGATAAGCTTGGGCTAACGTAAAATGCAGCATGTAATACAGTGATTTTATTACAGAAAGGTGACAGTATGAACAAAAATGTTAGACTGCTGATCGTCAGTCAAGTCCTGAAAATGTTTTTTAATGCATCAGCTCTGAAAGCATTCAACAAGTGCAGCTTTTAGGTACTTCTGTGTGAAATAACTGTGGGTAATGCTGATTCAACAGCAATTTTAAATGACTTCGTGTATCCACTCTTTACAGTACCTAACTAGTATTCATCCCAGACATTTGTCTCCCGTCGTTTGAAGCCCTTGCAACTTAAACGCGGCTCCCTTTTGATACGACATTGGCCCACACATTTATAGTGTAAATTAACTTGCACAAAACAGTAAATTTCTGTAATATATAACCTGCACTCATTCTAACTGCTGTGCGAAAGAAAAGCTTTTTGATATGCATGTACATGGTAGTGTAGTGCCACATGTGAGCTTTGCGTTCTTGGCACAAAATAAGGTGTAACCACACTTAACTAAACTTTGAAAGTTTGCTACACGCACATGAAGTTGAAACTTCTAAGAGATAGAGATCTGACACTTTAGAAGTGTATCTGCTGCAGCAATTCTGATGCACTCATTCAATCACAAAGCATGGATGTGAACATCATTTACGCCAAACACTTAGTCGTAGTCATTCATAAAACGTGTGGTTGTGGTAAAGACTAATGATGGCTTTCTACCGCCACAAATGATGAACTGGTTCGTGACAAACAACATTCAACAACGGTACAGGATGTCTCCAAAATGTTTCTGTTTCCCTTTGAGCGTTGATTGCTCTTGAATTATAACACCCACAAATGCTGAGATGACTGAACTGATGTCACGTATAAAATTGAAGTTATACCGATATTTGTGACCTTTGTAGCACTTCGAAATGACATTCCTTATTGCTTTCCTTCTAGATTTGATACACATAGCTGCCGAAGGTATGGTGCAAAGTTGAGTATTACGTGATAAACTTTTAAAACTAAGGGTTGAACCGAGGTGAACGGGTAGAGACAAACCTTCTCGGAGAATGTAGACATGCTCTGAAACATTACTCGGTGCAACCTTGGCTTATCAATGCACTGTACATTTCATCAGTCCAGGCTTTGCAGCTATTTTGAGGGTGAGCCCCATTAATGCTCAATATAATTGACGCTAACGAAGAATTCATATTCACGGCAGCCCAGTCAAGTCTTCAAAATGACAACAACAAAGAAAGAAAAAAAAAAACAGACTACAGTTTCACATTCAAAATTTTCTCATTTGCTTTTACACAGTGTCTGGAAGAGTGTGAGACGACGGTAGAAAAATGCTGAAATATAGGGGGGGGGGACTGCAGTTGTGTCATCTCGCACTTTGCTACTTGTGCTGATTTCACAATTGTTACGCCAGGAAAGGGAGGGGAGGAACAGGGGGACAAGGAATTGGGGGGGACCCAAGATAATCGAGATAAATGTGCCAAACCCTGCACACAACCACCAATGCCCTGTGTTTTGAGCAGACAGAGCAAATACAAATGAGATAGGACAAATTCATTACGTCCCTCCACTTCTCCTTCAGAAGTTGAGCACTTCCCACGAGAAAAGTTTTCAGTCATTTCACCAATCGACGTGCAAGCACACATAATATCGTAGGAGGACTTAGTTGAATGCATTGGTGATTGGGTGCTCTGGCGGCGACAATGTAATGAACTCAACTGCAATTCAGGCACTTAAACATTCAAATAAATTTCCTCCCTAAAGACGTTGTTACATGTGCGTCCTAGAAACAGGGAAATGTTGGTTTAGGGGAATCTGAGTTAGTTGCTTTTGTGAGCAAAGACAGGAAGTGGCTTTCAGGAGCACACGACACACACATTCTACTTCCTAGTGCGATCACAAACTGGGCCTTGCGACACAGCCACGCTGCTTGGACGCCACGATAAAAACAGCAGCCTTTTTTTTTTTTGAGATAATGAGGCAGAGTGGCAAGTGACCCGGCACAAGTGATAATAAGGTTGCCTGGAGCAAGAATGGTAAATAAAAGGGTTAGAAAAAGAACTGCAGCCTTGCAAACTATAAGCGGGATGAATAACATTCTTGAAATTGGGGGGAGAGAAAGCTGAAGCACTGACATTTAAAAAACAGCAGGTGACGACATAGTGCAAACAATAATAATCAGGCAACCGGACACTGAACGAAAACGAGAGAGAAAACAAAAGCCGCGATTTTCGTATAACTAGTGCAGATATGTTGATGAAATGGGGGAAAACGCAAGGCCAAATTGTGGAAGTTCACACCTTCAGACGGCACGTCAAATTCAGTGGTTCACAGGGAAATGAGCGCGGGAGCTAGCAGCTTGGTTATTTCTCAAAAGCCCAGCTTTGTGAAGCAAATGTAAACATGCTCTTTTAACCACCTCATTATTGGGGCCGCCGAACACTTCTTGCTGTTCCTTATTGAGCGGGGCATAAAAAAAAAGGAAAGTTTAGGGGCACATTGAATTCATTTTTATACAGACACGAAGAGCAGGTAGGTCATCACATGAAGGAAACTAATGCAGCCTGCAGTCACTAGACATGGGGTGAAAAAAATTACAAGCCGAGCGTGGGTGTCTGCAGAAATTCTCTCAAGAAGGGGAACTTGGTGCATTCTGGCATGAATCAAATTACTGGCATTCAGATTAAGCTTAGAAACAGAAAAAAAGAAAAAGAAAGAAAGTAAGCTGTATAATTTAGCAGCACAATTCTGAGCAAAACTAGCACTGACACTGCTTCTGAGGTGTTCTGAATAGTGGAACTAAGGCTCTTCACAGCCTCAACCTCAGATCCAAGGGAGGGCGTACCTATGTCCCATCTTGCTGAGCCCCGCAGAGCCCTGCACAACTGTTCTCTTGTGCGTAAATTTTAAACAGGTAGGCGCCACCTTTGTCTCTTACATGCACTTTGCTGTCATGATTAAAAAAAAAAAAAAGCACATGAAGGACAGTTTGCCTGAGCCAGGGAGTTTTGAGGCCTTGCTCCCATCATCGCACCACACAGTCTCAATCGCACGTCCCTTTGACAAGTGTCCACACACACACACAAGCTTCTTTACCTCCCCAGATGCACACATGGGAGCTGGAGCAGTGTCACGCACAGCACGGCACCAGTTTCAGCAGTAGTGACCAGACGCCAATGCGAGAACTTGCACACGCACAACGAACAGACAGGGGTGGGGGTGTGAAGAGTGTGTCCTACAGAAGGTCGCTTGCCACACAGCAGCAGCAGCAGCATCACAGACACGACAGCACGTCAAAGTCTCCTCACGTGGTTGTCATGCAGGGCTCCATTCTGTCGCCGTCCCCCTTCTATTTTTTCATTCTTCTTCCTTGTTTCCCCTCAGGCACTAACAGCAGGCAGGCAACTCGGCTGCCGGGTAAAATGTGACGCAAGGTCGGAGGCGCGGATCAGACGCAGCGGGAAGAGAGGCACGTCTTGAGCAATAGAGCGACGGAGAGAAGCCATAGCGGCGCCTCGATCCCAGCCGCACGAGTCGATGAGCTCGTGCGTGGGGTCACGGGGTGCTTGGGTGAAGGAGCGGATGTCGGGAGAGAAACGCTGAAGAAGATGTCGGATACTGTGGATGTCCGTCCAGGTTCGTATTCGTCGTCTCCGCTGCCGCTGCCACTTCCACTGCCGATGTCGTCCAGATCAGCTGGAATGGAGAGTTGCGCGAGTTGTTACAGGTTGAACAGACTCATCTCTATATCTCACACCGAAATGTACACCAGCTATCGAAACTGCTTATAAGAAACCATTTTAGGAGAACACTAAGTGCCATTTTAACACCCACTGAATACAGCATGTTTTTTACATTGTACTGAGAAACTGGAGTCATTTTCTTAAAGATTTACTGATTTGATCGAGTAAATTTAAATTGTGGTACATAATCGTGCAATATCTGGAGAGAGAGAGAGAGACTGACTGCAAGCTGGCTTTCCTAAGATAAAGAAAATTCAGACAAAAGATGCAAATGAGAGAAAAGGAAGCAGAAGCAGTTCACCCAGTTAACAAAAAGCCCATGGTACTAGATGAGGACTTTGAGCATTGCATGCAGTTTATGATGGGTGATCCAGAATAAAACGCAAAAATGAAAATATGAGCCAGAATGCACATAGTTAAGTATATTGGATTATAAAGGTAGATGACTGGCACCGTTTTGATGTATAAAAAAAAATACTATGGCAACATTTTGAAGTAAACTGAGCAGAATATAGTGCACTCTGGCTGCATTGTACATTACATTTGAGCTTACATATGTATTTGGTGCTGTTTGCGCAAACAAAAGAAATCTACAACTCTTTCTTCAGCACTAAGCATAAGGTACTTCTTTGTGCAATGGCACCGTTATGATGCCATGATGAAGAATCTTGCTTAGCATGAAACATAAGAAGGATTGCAGTGCATGACATTTCTGTCTCCACAGGGGAATTACTGTCATATGTTAACCCAAAAAACCCTTTTCGTCTACTACAGATGAATCTTTGGACAAATCATCATCATCATGATCATCATCAGCCTATCTATGCTCACTGCAGGGCAAAGGCCTCTCCCATGGATCTCCAATTATGCCGGTCCTGTGGTAAACTGCGACCAATTTATCCCCACAAACTTCTTGATCTCCTCTGCCCATCTAACTTTCTGCCGCCCCCTGCCACACTTGCCTTCTCTAGGGATTCACTCTGTTACCCTTAATGACCAACGGTTATCTAGCCTTCGCATTACATGCCCTGCCCACGTCCATTTCTTCATAATTTCTACTAATACGTCCTTAACACGCGTTTGTTCCCTGACCCACTCCGCTCTCCTCTTGTTCCTTAATGTTAGCACCTATCATCTTCCATTCCATTGCTCGCTGAGTCGTCCTCAATTTAAGTTGAACTCTCTTAGTAAGCCCCCAAGTTTCTGCCCCTCAGGTGAGTACCAGTAAGATGCAGCTGCCATACACTTTCTTCTTCAGGGACAATGGTAGGCTGCCGTTCATTATCTGAGAATGCCTACTGAATGCACTCCACCCCATTCTTACTATTCTAATTATCTCTGCCTCATGGTTGGGATCTGAGGCCACCACTTGGCCTACGTAGATATACTCGCTCACCTCTTCCACTGCCTCGCCACCTATCTCAAACCGCTGTGCTGTCCCGAGGTTATTGATAATTACTTTGGTTTTCTGAATATTAATTTTCAGGCCCACGGTTCTACTCTACTTGCCCAGTGCGGTAAGCATGCTTTGCAATTCGTCCCCCAAGTTACTTGGACAAATATGAGCTCGCAAAGACACAAGAATCAAGCAGGTTCATGAAGGGTATTGCATTTATCAATTCTTTCCCTGCAATGCAAGCAACAACAAAACTGGGATAAGCAACGGCACAGCAAAGGGGGCAATGCATTCCGAGGAGTCCGTGATGGCTCAGCGAGTCCACTGACCCGAGTCCTGCCACTGGACGTCGTGGCCTCCGTAAGCGAGGTTGAGCTTGTTGGTGATGATCTTGAGCGTGAGGATGAGCTGGTTGATGACCACGTTGCTGCTGCTGCTGCTGTGCTCACTGCTGCCCCTGTGACCGCTGTGCGGCGGCTGCTGCTGGAACTGCTGGTGCGTTCCCCGGACCTTGGCATTTCCCGCCGTTTGATTTACTCCCTCCGACCTGCACAGGTGGCAAGACCAGGCAACAGATATTTAGCAAATGTTCGCATACAGTGGATGCACTTCTTACTTGACTTGTTGACATATGCATAATGTATGACTAGTTATTGTATAACTTTTGCCTGTTATTTTGTTATAATTTCCATTACAAGCCCCCTTACCCAATGCCCTGCTGGGCCTGTAAGGTACTTTGAACAAACAAACAAACAAACAAACAAACAAACAAACAAACACAACCCCGGGATTTGTGCCTTTCCACCCTAGCCAAAGGAATTCCCGATACATTGAGAAGACCTGCGAGAGAAAATCAAACTTGCTTGTAACAATATGGCGAAAGATACTGTATTTTGGAGGCCTTGTAAATTCTTTCCTACAGTGCCTGACAAAAGACAAGCATAAACACTGAAGCAAAGCTGGTTGGTTCTGCCTGAGTTACGTAGGGACAAACTTCCGGGAACATAAGTAAAAATTACGAGGACACCTGGGCACCCTTATGATGTAGTGAATGCGAAAGCATTATGGTGTCCGATTGCCAAACCTGTCCTCTTGTTCTCATCAGAGCGTGTCCTTTCATTATCGTGATCATCGACTTTCCCCTTCGTGTCTTTTTCATCGTCTATCCATTATCAAGCCTGAGAGCCTTGGTTATTCGCCCTTGATGGCCCTACATCTACAGTTAACATTGCATTCCCACGCTGAGCCTTGCAATGTGCCATGCAACATCAAAACAATCATACATCAAGTTTCGGATACTGGTTGCTAATAGAAAAGTTCAAAACGTATAAAGTTAGACCTAACATCGCGCCGGCGCTCCCCGCATTTGCACTACTCGCCTGGCGTCTATAGGGGCAGCACCGTACGATCACAGGCTTCAGTGGACACCGCGTGATGGTGCTTTGACACATACGCATGTTTGCATTGCCAAGCAAAACAAATTTCTTAGTGGGAACATGCTTTGCTGCTTGTCTAATTGCTACCTCTGTAATTAGCATGTCGAATTACTTACATAGGCCTCAGTACATGTCTCTAACACACGCTTTTTTAAATCGAAGGCCACAACATATTCGCTAAGTCCACCCTTACACAGATAGATCCATGAAGCCATAGTTGAATAGGGGATGCATGGTTGACCTGCATTCCAGGGGCTGTGGGTTAGATTGTCATCCAGAACCAATTTTCTTTTTAACTCAATTACAGCGCAATCTCGTTAAACCGTCCCCGCACAAGCTGTAGTTTCTTTTTGTACATAGTTAAGCCGCATCCCCGACTCGGTTTCCTTTCAGCCTAACGCAGTCGGACAAATCGCAGTGCTGGTTAGTACGTACTTTCTTCGCGACTGCGTCACGCACGGCTTAACGAGGTTTCACAACTTCATCTCTATTCTCTCTGCTACATCGGCTGTTGGTTTAGGAGCCGTTTCACAGGCATGCGGACAGGCAGAAATGCACAGCCTGCTGAAGCCACATCTGAGAAGAACAAGCGCTCACTTGGCCCGGTTGAGGCCGTCCCAGCACTCCTCCTGCGTGGGTGGGGGTGGCTGCTCGGAGGACGACTGCCGGCAGAGCCGGTCGGGCAGCTGCGACCAGAGGGACCGGGTGGCACGGATCTGCTTCTTGATGCCCTGCACCAGCCGGTCCATGCTGGTGCCCGCAGCGGTGGTGGGCCGCATAGCGGGCTGCTGACCGCCCCCGGCGCCGCCAAACTTGAGCGTCTCAAAGTTCAGCTCCTGGCCACTCCCGCGCCGCGCCAGCCGCAGCTTGCCACACTTGTCGTACAGCTGCGAAAACACGACAGAGGGCGAAAGGGGAACAAAATCAAAGCCGGTCCGCTCAGTGTGAAAGCTGTCAGTGCGAACCTCGGCATGGCTTCACCATTTTGTGCCCAACACTGCGGAAGCCAGTGGAGGCATTGTTTTGACCACCTCGCCGCCGGCGCTGAGCAGCTGGGCTGCCTGAAGGCATTAGGCCTACCGTTGCAGCGGAAATTTGATGACTCCCCAGTTAAAACGGAAAGACCATTTCTAGCAAGAAATCACAATTTCCAGCTTCATTTCTGACTAGATTTATAGATTCTAGTTGGAATCGACAGCTGCTAACTAGAAAAATTCTTAGTCTAGCTAGAGACGATTATTTCCAGCTTGCAGGTTTGTTTTTTTCTTCCAGTGGGACTGCCAAATGCTAGCTGGAAGTAACAGCTGCCAGAAAGAACAAAATCTCAATCCAGCTAGAAATGAGCTAGAAACTGAATCTTTAGCTAGATATTCTGCCTATTTCTAGCTGAAAATATTTCTAGCTAGAAGGAATTTCTGGTTCAATAACCCAGCTAGAAAAAAATATTTTCGCCTGGGCCGCTTTCAACAAAAGTCCTGATGGCGACTTCTATTGCAATCCTGGGCTATATCATCGACTCCTTTATTTATCATCGACTCCTTTATCATCGACTCCTTTATATCATCGACTTTATTTTCGGCAAGAGTGCCTTTCTTGGCAGCAGCCATGCCTGCATCTCTGGCTACGTGCATCAGTTTGTTAACGCGCCAGCCCCGTCGCCACTCGCCAGGCCGCGCGTGTAAAATGACGTCACATGTTCCTGACAAGCATTGGAGACGCACGGCTACGTCACTTCCTATTGGTACTTCGAGGTGATGTCACACCGATGTCCACTTGCTGCGAGCCACTCCTTGTGCTGTTCCATCGGTGCAATAAATAAGATCAAACTGAAGTACTGTATTTATTCGATTATAAGGCGGTCACTAATATAAGGCGAGGGTGCAGTTTGGAGAGTAAGAGGAAACTGCCTTAAAATATACTGAGCTTCGAATATAAGGCGGGGTATGACTTTGAGAATACAAATTTCGTAAAAAAACCTCGCCTTATATTCAAATAAATACGGTATGTTCCCCGCGTTGCAGGCCGCCTAAATTTCAGTCGGTGTATTCTGCCAAGGAAGGGAAACGAACTGTGTAATAAAATTACCATCGAAAATTGGCGTCAGTACCACATTTATGCTGTATTACTGCTTCGCATAGCACCCCACCCTTTTCTTAAAGCAACCAGCACCTCTTCACACCTGAAAACCATGTAGTTTATGGGCGAAAAAGAGTGTTTCGGAGGGAGTTATGAGCTGCTGCTGTTTCGCATGCTTTTGGTGCAGTAAACGGTTCACTTACCGTATCAAGAATGGTTGCTCTGTTCTCCTGGAAATCCATGATGGCTTCCGATATTTTCACTCCTATTGGGTTCACCACGGACTCGATGTTGAAGGAGCTCTCAAGGCGATTTGCCAGGTTCATGAGGGCATCTAAAGAAGACATCACAGATGATGGGTATATTTTAGTGGTGTAGCATTTGAAGTGCCTTTAGCCAAACAATTTGTCGAGCTACATGAGTACATGAAATACACAGGTGCTGCTGAAACTTCCAAACACCCATACATTGCAAACTATACTAGTCCATCATATCAAGAACATGATGAAAATATCTCTGATATGAATTTTTACTAGCCAATATGCAACAAAAGTGAAGCTGTCACACATGAAACGTAAAGTGGCCCTTTCCTTTAACTCGATAGGTTTTGTAGGAATGAACCTAGTGAACCCATTTATATCTCCAGGCTTTGTGTTCTGCTTACTCATTTTTTTTTTTTCCTTTTTGCACTAGTTACAAAAATATTCGCATAAGATAGTAGTTGCATGGTGAAAGGCTCGGAACCAGTGGCAGCATAAATCATGGGGGGGGGGGGGTTCTGTGCTTGTGCTTGGGCTGGGGGGGGACACCCCTTGCAGGCGTCCCTCCCCCTCCTTCGCTACGTTTGAGATTTAGCCTTCACACATCATATTTGAATTGCTTGACAATTAAGTATAGTGCACTCTCCATAAAACAATTCTAAAATGTGAAGCCCTTCCAAAGAGCCGAAATGAAATCCAAAAGTGAAAGCTGCTTCGTTCTTCGGACCCGCGCGCTCCAGCTTTTGGACCCTCTAAAAATGTCGAAAGCTAGGAAACACCTCCTAGGTGATTATTATTCATACTGCATGGAATATCGCTTATTCATCTTTTTTTTAACGCCTGCAATAAAACTGTGAAATTACGCGAGGGGAAAACCCATGCTCTTTCTTTATTTTACTTCAAAGCATGATAGTAATTTTTATATAGTTTAAAATACGACCTATGTTTACAAAAACCAAATGGCCACAACGGCAAGATGTGTGTCCCCTCTCGTGACTTCTCTGGATTTACACCACTGCCTGGGATGGATTCATCCAATGAAACTGCGAGTTAGTATTAAAACTCGAGGCAAAAGCAAGCAAACACGACTCCATTTCTTCCAGCACAAAAATTTGTGTAGGCATAAATGAGCAGAGCTCCCACTTGTAGGTGCATAAAAGCAGCACAGTAATAGTCCAGTGGCTGAAATTTCTTGAATTATTTTGAAGCAGATATGTAATGAACCCTGAAATGGCAATGAATAAATTCAGACAGCGCAAGGCAGGAGGAGTCCAAAGTCAACGAAAGGGGCCTTCATTCTGCCATAAACATGAAACAGGCTCGTGACGATGGTAATGATGTAGGGACAGACTGCTAACACACTGCAGTGGCATATAAGGAGCCTGACAAGCAAGCTATATGTACGCCCAGACATCTTACAAAGATTAAGGGGTGAGCACAGCCCAAAGAGTTAGAAATGGCCCTCTCATGTAATACTACATATACACCACTTACAGCATGCCGAGCAGACAAAATGCAGCAACGGAATCAGCACATCACACGAGGGGGGGCGGGGGACCTACCAATGAACATCCCCCACTCGGTGTCAAGCTCCATGTGGTGTGCAAGGCAGCCCCGCATGACGCTGTGGCAGTAGGAGGAGCAGGGCTTGAGGTTGGGCAGGCCATGGCAGTGCGGGCAGTAGCTCATCTTCATCAGCGCGTGGCTGCAGTTGGCCGAGGGGCCCACCTGCTCCACAAGGAAGGAAGGAAGGAAGGAAGGAGGAATGAATGAATGAATGAATGAATGAATGAATGAATGAATGAATGAATGAATGAATGAATGAATGAATAAATAAATAAATAAATCAGAAGTTCCCCTACAATCTCCGATTTTGGGTTCTCCTCCTGTATAGAATGCTACAGAATGTTTATTGTGAGTAATAAAAACATCGTTGAATTAGACAAATCAATCAGATAATCAATCAGTCAAATACTTTACTTTATTTCAGCCTCAATAGCCCGTGGACACAAAAGTTTAAGGCTAGTGTAGCCAGGCTGGGTAACTGCAGACTGCAAGGAGCAAGACGTTTTCGTTAGACCTGTACAGCAGAAGGCTAATCTTGCTAATCTACGGTGTTTCATGGTTTTTTTTTTATATATTCTAACAGTGACTGCAGTGCCACGACCACATAAATGCCAACATTGCAACTTTTGAGACTGTTATTAACCTTGCTGAGAACCCCAAAAAGTTGATCAAACCACAACATAGGCCCTGTTTCCTTACTTGCGAGACAGAAAAAAGGGGGTGTATACAGTCGAATCTCGATTGTTTGTGCCTGAAAGACTGCTAGAATCCGATCAAATTAAGCAGAAAATCGAATTCTTTGAATTAAGCCTAAGTCCGAAGCTTTTTACCCTGATGGAGCCTCAAACTTTTTTTCCAAAATAAGCTTTAAAAACAATCTCTAAGGCTAAATTAGCTAGAGTCAATTGCGCACAGGTGTGTGTGCGCATGAAGGGCGCTTCACGGAACTTCAAATGTAATTATTCTTTAATTAGCGAATCTGACCTTAATTGTTCTAAATAAATTGTACTGATTCTAAGTGTAATTTAACTTTGTTTTGTTAACAAACTTATCGCGAAACGGTTTCAGTGTATAATCACGGTACGGCCGTAGGGGCGGCTTTTCTGCCGAGCTTTCGAGCCCACATAATAGCTATGTTACAGGTATTAAGGAATCCCCCCCACCCCTCGCCCGTACGTTTGGTTCAGCGAGTGTATAATCGTAACATCGCGCAATTCTGGGCCTCCCACGAGTTGCCGCAGCGCTGAACCAGCACTGAGCCTCTCGGACGCTGCCCACTCTTCCAACCCGCTTGCTCGTCGTGGGATCGGCATTCATCGCTTCAACGACGGCATTCGAGCTACGCGCGGGTGGCCATTTTTTCAGGACCGCATAAAACACAATCGCTTTCTCTAAAGCACACACATATACCGAACTCCCAGAGTGAAGAAGCTCCAGAGAAATTTCGAGCGACTCCATTCGATTACGAAGGCGGCGGACGCTCCTCGGTCGTTTTCGACCTTCGCGCGAGCGCTGGGGACCTTCCGTGATCGGCCTTGCGTGACGGGCACAGCGCTCCGCACGCTACCGCGTATCCGTGAGAGCGAACGCGCATGCTGGCTTGCCGCACGACTAGCGGGTTGAGCGCATCCGCACGATATGCCATTGACACGTGGGAATCAAGAAAGAAAGAAAGAAAAAAACACACACACACGAAGTGTAGAGGGAATGAAATAAATCCGGCAGAGCACGATTATTCCGCAATTAGTCAAGGCACCGCCGGAATCGGAACGTAGTCGTGGTAAACCGCGTTAAGAAGGCGAATATATTGTTCATCACACTTGCAATACAGTTCTTATTAAGGTTAATCAGCGCAATTTTCAGATAGGGCGAATAGTATAATTTTTTTAACGCAGCATTATTTGGACACGATTTTTTTTTTTTTACATTAGGGAATCACGCTGGAAACACGCCTGCACGCAGATAAACTTCGCCCCTGATTTAAATAACGTCGACAGTGTATAGCGCTGAAGAACAGTCCACCCCAAACACGCAGTCCGCGTGTTTGCCACCAGCGGTTGCCGATCACAGCGAATGCTGTAACATGCGGCAAAAATAGAATTTTGTTCCCTTGAAGCTTCCAAACACCAACGCAAAGAGTTTAGTGCACAAATGCCGAAAATGCAGAGTTTTAGCGCAGCGGCTAGCGTACGCTAACGCTACGTCAGCGGGGCCGGGCGCCGATGCCTCCCCGAGCCCGCGCATTCGTCCCGGTGTGGTGTGGCCTCCTCGCCGCCCCGGCGTGCGCATGTGCACTCAGGTACCGGTAACTCGCCGCCGTAACGTTAGCGTGCTCTAGCCGCTATGCTATAAGTTGCGCAACGGTATTGGGGCACAAGCAGTTAGCGGCGAAACATATCCAGCAGGAACATCATTCCTGAGTGAAGAACACAACGCAAATAATCTACGATCAGTCGCGATGGCAAGCTGCAATACTGCTGCATCCAAGGATGTCTGTATCGCAGCCGCGGTACAGGCACTGCAGCCCTTGACTACGCATGCGCGTTCACGGTCGCCACGTTAGTGTTAGCCCCCTGGTAAAGACACGTAAAAGTTACCTCCATGACGCTCTGTATGACGTCCCTGCCGATGCCCAGCGCCTGCACGAAGGTGCGGGTGGCCACGAAGGAGCGCTTGACCTCGAGCGTCAGCTTCTGGGGCACGTCGCCGAAGGGGCGCAGCTCGTCGCGGTACTCGCTGACGCACTGCAGGTAGCGCTCGCTCAGCGCGTACTGCGAGTTCATCACCTGGAACATCTTGCGGTATAGTTCGAGGAAGAAGCCGTCCAGCGCGTCCACCAAGTCAACACCTCCCGTGCGGTAGTACTTCTCGAGCTGCTCGAACATGTCGTGAAAGATGTAGGAGTTGGTGTCGTACTGCATGCCGTACGTGCGCAGGAACATGCCGTGGAAGTCCTTCTTGGACGTCTTCAGCAGCTCCCGGAAGAACTCTGCGCGGACAGAGGGAGAGAAAACACGCGTATCATGGGCCGCCGTCACGAGCTCAATGTTCACAATGTTCAATGAACATTTATTTTTGTAACGTTCCTCTCCGTCCTCAATGTGGAGCAGCATCTCGCTCCTCGACACTAGTGTAGCGTTCATTTCCACCACCGCGTAGCAATGCATGGTTCAGTCGATCGGGATGTGAAAGTCTGCCATTTCTTTCACAGACGCTGTTAACATGGCCCGGCGTAGGCGAACGAGTCGCTTCCGTTACGGCGACAAGACTTGGACGATTTGCATGCATGTGTTTGGAGGTGATACGCTGAGCAGACAAGTTATGCTGTGGAGCCGGTTATGAGCACACAAAGCATCGCGCCACGATGGTGAAAGATGTTCGCAGGACAGCCAGCTTTACGCCCAAAAAACAAAAACAAAATATTTCGACGACTAAGCAACACAGCTGGCAAACTGAATAAAGTTTACTCTCTCTCTCTCTCTCTCTCTCTCTCTCTCTCGTCTCTCTCTCTCTCTCTCTCTCTCTCTCTCTCTCTCTCTCTCTCTCTCCCTCTCTCTCTCTCTCTCCTCTCTCTCTCTCTCTCTCTCTCTCTCTCTCTCTCTCTCTCTCTCTCTCTCTCTCTCTCTCTCTCTCTCTCTCTCTCTCGCGCGCGCGCGCGCGCGCGCGCGCGCGAATGCAGGCCAACACTGCTCCCAACGCGCCCCCTGAAAACTCCCAGTTGGAGGAAATAATATACTCCCAACGGTCTTCCTGAAAACTCCCAACTCCCATATGCTACTGAATAAACTGCGGAAATAGTGGGAGTAAGGAGATACTCCCATT
>NW_027526295.1:175300711-175321606 GCF_048455015.1 Haemaphysalis longicornis
AGATACTCCCATTGGAAGGAGTTTTGAAAACTCCGAATTGGTACTGAGTTATGCGACAAGCCATTTACTCCCATTCCGGCTTATTTGTGTTCTGTGTGTACGTGCATTGCCGCGAACGTGAGTTCGGCGGCGTCAGTTAGGTGTCGCAGCCAAGTTTGACAGTAGTTTACGTTACCTAGCGCGCCTGTATTAAATCACGCCCAAGCACGTCACCGCTACGCCAGACACGCACCATGTCTCTCGACGGGCAACGTTTCGGAATGCAATCAACGGTTACCGCGAGCAAGAGCGGCCTTTCCGCTCATACCAAATCTTGAATAAATAGTTTCTTCGCATGAAGGCCTACAAATAATGCACTCTTAATAAAAAAAGTCGTAAAAGGGTAGTAACGGCCGCATTTACTAACTCCTTACGAACCTTACCACCCCGCGGAACGGTACGTCCGTAACTAGCAACTGCATGGTTAGGAAATTAACTGGGTGCAAGAAGTAGAATACACTAGATCAAGGTCGTGCTTATGACCACACTCTAAGAAAAAAGGTGGTCAAAAGAGAGTCCCCGGCTCCGCGACTACCTTTTACACCTGGTGAGTCAAAAGGGAGTCACAGAACAGAGTCATAATTTTGGCGACCCTTTTTCGACTCGCTTGGGGGCGCAACTTTGCGGGAGAGGGGAACTGATACGAGGAGCATAGAAAAAGAAAAAAAAGAGATGCCGCTCTTATTGGTGCATGCATATATGTTATGCATGCCCGGTTAGTAAACGCATGTAGCTCAGAAGAATGTTATCGCTAAGACTTTACTATAGTGAAGGTAGTGGTCCTTACTGCTTGCTTCAGTGAGTAACCCTTACTAGTGCTACATTTACCACCTCCAGTTACTAAGTAACTAGTGTATACTGGGTATTGTTACTGTTCCGTTAGTGCATGCCACAACCTTTTTTTAAAGAGTGTGAGCCTGTCGTTACCATCACAGTTCGACGAACCTGACGTCTTTCTCGCCTGTTGCACGAACTCGATGCTTCTCAAAGGCAGTCTACGAACTTCATGTTTACGGCCGAACATGCGCAGCAAACGCGTGTCCGCTCATTGTTTCAGGCGTGCACAATGCGAGAGAGACGGGAAGGAAGGTGGGGTGAACGACCCTTAGTTCCGACGAGTGATCAGTCTCCTGTATACTGACATGGCGCGCTAACCTTTTTTAATATCGGCAGCGTATGGCTACAGCCCGAGCTGCTGCATCCTTCCACAGCTGCTGCGCGCCCTTCCTGCTCGACTCGTTCTCTTCGGAGGGGACGAAATGTGGTGGCTGCAGGAATAGCGGGAGGCCGCGGTCTTTGTTTACCCGTCGGAAGGAACACGGCTCCGTTGGTGGCGAGCAAGCAGCGCAAAGCAAAACAAAGGCGGGAAGAAGGCGCGAAGAATGAGGCGCGGGCCGGAGCACGGCCCCAGATGGCGACTGCAGAACAACGCTGCCACGGCTTACAACAACGTCCATCACGACGTCTCCGCCGCAACCACACACGCACAAACACACGTGCTGCAGTTCCCATAATATGCACTCCTCTCTGCCCGCTGTAACTTGGCTGCAGTGCACACGCACGAACAGCTCGGGGAGCGCGATCACGCCCGCTCGGCGTTCCAGCGCTGCTGCTGCTTCCTTATGGGCTCGACGTGCGCGCGTAGTAACCGCACGCACGCACACCCTAGAACAAACGACATCTCGTCTAAGCGATGCCTATTTGCCATGTTGTGTAATGACCCCTTTGTTTTCTCCGACCCCGGCAATTCCTTCCTTCCCATTCGTGCGGGCCGCATGATGATGATGATAATGGTGTCCCGGAGGACGGACTGCTCGCTGGTCGATCGTGCGCCTCGGATGGACCTTTCTCGCTCGCTTGGCAGGGTCGTTCTCGGGGGGGGATTACGCCACAGCGGGGCCACAATTCTTGCCAGCGAGCCCGACGCATCGAAAGGAAGGTCGGCGACATGCAGCGGCGCAGCCATGGGTTTCGTTCGGTATGGGGGAAGGGGGGAGCGGGTACACTCTGAAGTACCTGTGCATTTTAAAATAGGCATGGACGATCATGGAGTGGCGGATTATGCATACTGTAGGGGCAGACTGCGACAGGCGGCTGCTTTCACCCAGAAGGAAGAAGAAATATGAGGACTGATTGAGGCAGGCGGCTGCCTCGCCTGAAGGGACGAACTAATGTGAGGACTGATTCCCGTCATGAAGGCGCATTTCTATACATAGACTGTAAATCCCCATCAAAACGCAGTGATGGAAAAACTGCGCGTGGGAGACAAGACAAAACAGGAAGGGACAGGACGGGAGCAGGACTGCGCGCGTCCTGTCACTTCCTTTTTGTCTTGCCTCCCACGCGCAGTTTTTTCACCCTAGAAATGCAGTACCAACAAGCCCAACAACACGCGGTACTAAACGCAGTGGCCTCAGCCACTTCTTCATTTTGTAGATTATCATCATCATCGTGTGATTTGGTGTTCCTCGGCCCCGATCGCCTGAATTAAAAAGGCAGCTGCTCTATGATGGGTCATGCTTGCAGAAGGAAAAAAAAAAAAAAAAAAAAAAAACGCCCGTGTGCAAGCGACGTTTGGAACGCATGCTCTCAATGTTCGGGGCTCAACGTTCAGAGCCCATAGCGCATGCGCAGATTCGATGTTTTATGCATGAATGTTTCTTCGTTTTGAATAAATCTCAGTTGATAGTCAGGCCTCGTCCTGTCTGGTTCTTTCCTTTGTGGTCCTGTTTTAACGCGGTTTCCGAAGAACCATCTTACGCTTCTCGTTTCAGGTTCTGGATCACTGGATCACCAGGAACAATATCGGAATAGGATATGCTACGAGCAGCTGTCTAATAAACAGCCGGTAAAATTTAAAAATTCCTCCGCATTTCCCCGCGGGGGAGAATGTGAAAGTGCGAATGCACGGTTGTCGGCCCGCTTGCGGCGCTTGCGCTCGGCCCCCGCAGCCCACCGCCTCGCCGCCTTCTCTTCCATCTCTTCCATCGGGTTTGTAGTATCACGTGTACACCACGCAGTTATCAAGCCGCTATAACGCCGCTGAGTCGCGAACGCACGCCGCTGACGACGTAGTTTGAATGCGTTAAAGATATAAGGCGCGTTACTGACAATATCAGCGTCGCGTCCGTGGCTTATTCGGTAGAGCGTCGGGCTGCGGCCCGCAAAGTCCTCGGATCGAAACCTGGCGCCGGATGCTGTTTCTTCTTTAAAGAGCACTGCGGACGCCGCCGACGCCGCCGCCGCCGCCGACGCCGGCGGTGGATGGTTTGGGGTCGCTTATAAAGAGCATTCGCTCTTAAAAAGAAGAGGGGGGGGGGACGTGCAAATAAATTATACGTAGCGCGCGAAGCCGACGAAAAAAGTGCGAATGCACGGTTGTCGGCCCGCTTGCGGCGCTTGCGCTCGGCCCCCGCAGCCCACCGCCTCGCCGCCTTCTCTTCCATCTCTTCCATCGGGTTTGTAGTATCACGTGTACACCACGCAGTTATCAAGCCGCTATAACGCCGCTGAGTCGCCAACGCACGCCGCTGACGACGTAGTTTGAATGCGTTAAAGATATAAGGCGCGTTACTCACACTGATATCAGCGTGGCGTCCGTGGCTTAGTCGGTAGAGCGTCGCGCTGCGGCCGGAAAGTCCTCGGATCGAAACCTGGCGCCGGATGCTGTTTCTTTTTTAAATATAGAGGAGCACTGCGGACGCCGCCGCCGCCGCCGCCGCCGCCGCCGGCGGTGGATGGTTTGGGGTCGCTTATAAAGTGCATTCGCACTTAAAACGGATATGCCCTGCGCGCGCCCGCGCCGGTGCGTCGCACAAACGTCGCGGTGCGGCCCTGCACAAAGAAGGTGCCCGTGGTTTCTCGGAAGCGCCGTTGGCGCGCAACCTGCGCAGCGTCACGTCAGCGCCGGCACAGCGGCACGTCGTCGGCGTTGAGTGGCGGGATGCAGGGCGGCACGGCGGCGGCTGCCTGCACGCCACGGGGCGAGATATATAACCTCATGCACCGCGGCCCGCACAAAGGGGCGGCGCCCAGTCGTCGCTTGCGGCCCATCTCGCGGGAGCCGTTGAGGTTACGCAAGACTGACGTGCCCGGGGTAGCGTCGGCGATACTCGACGACTTCCAGACACTGCACGAGCGAGTTTTACGAAATAAAAGTGCATTGACTAGTGATAAAAATCGTTTTTTTTTTTCTTTAAGCTGAGTTCGCCGACGGTACTCACTCGATCCTCGTGACTGTTCTGCCACGGGCGGTGTACTGGGGCCGGAATTGCGTGCTCAATTACTTACAGACCCGGGGCTACTACAAAGACTGCAGCTTCATTCTCCTTATCCCCATCACTACATCGGAATGTGGCCTTCCGCCTCAGTAAAATAGAATACCACTACTACCACCACTGCTTCCTACGATAAGCATTAAGACAACTAGATTGCTTTCTTTTGGAAAGGGGGGAAGGGGGGGGGGGCGCAACAATAAATTTATTTTCTCAAGCAAACTAAGCGGACCCCAAAATGCGGGCGAAGTTTGAGTGCGAACGAGCAAGTAACTTTGGCCATCCGAATGCCAAACCCTTCGTAATTTAGGTTTTCATATACGCGACTGCAGCATGCCCATTAATATTTTTCTCCCCGCCTTCGTACGAGTATTGTCGGGAGCACCCAACTCTTAAGAGCAATAACGCCCAAGCAGGTGGCTCGGCATGGACTGCTACACGAGAGCCACCGCAGTGGAAGGCTCCGGATAGTCTAGCTATAGCATCGTACTGGAAGTAGAATTACGGGTTACGCGGTCCCCCAAAGCGATTCTCGGCGTCTGCATAAATACTCGCTGTCCCGCTGATTTCGACCACACCACGCGCCAGCAGCCCCTTCTGCGAGTTTCCCCGCGGGCTCCCCTTTCGTCGAAGCACCAACATTTTTGTAAGACCATCCCCATCGTCTTCTACCTCCTGGATGCCAGAAAATGCGCAGGATGAAGACGGAAAGTCCACCACACTGCCTTTCGTATACCTGAGTGCATGGGTGATACCATGGGTGAGTCTACTATATCATGGACCAGTTTGGAACCCACCAAACTTTCGCGCGGTCGACGTGTGTACAAACGCGCATCCGTGCCATTTCATGGTAATGTCGAATAATAATAATAATAATAATAATAATAATAATAATAATAATAATAATAATAATAATAATAATAATAATAATAATAATCTATGCTGCCATTTCGGCGTGAAGCGCGAGAAACAAACCTTTTTCCTTCTATCTTATTGTTTTTTTTTACTTTATCGTATCTTTCCCCGTATACACTCCATTTTATGCTGTTTACCTCAAGTGGAAGCCATCTTAGATCACTCCGTTTTTGTACGGCTTACATTATTAAAATCTGCATATTTCTCTTGCCAGTATGTGTGCACGCGGAATGACCCTTCGGGTGAATTGCCCTGTTGCTATTGGTGCTGCAATTTCTACACCCGTACACACGTGTGTCGTTCAGTGTAACCAATGGTATTTTCTTTTTTGTGTATGTGAGCTGTGCACGTCTTGAGTCGCTTGTTCTTGTTAACTTTTTTTTCTCTCATGCGCCAGCACAAAGCCCCTTATCCTGGGTACACTAATAAACAGTGATTGATTGATTGATTGATTATTATCAGTATTGTTGTTGTTGTAGTAGGATGTACAGCCTTTTTTCTATAAAAATATTAAATTTGTCAGTTGTATTTTACTTTATTTTCTCTTTCTCGTTTTTCCCCATTGTTAATCCGTTTCTGCTCCGCTGCTGCCTGCAAATATGGATTTTAAGGCCAGTCAAGTTGCCTACGCGCAACTTCTTCCCCTAAATATCTTCCATAAAACTGTACCTGTTTTGTGGAAATAAAGTCATTTCACAAATGCCACCCCTGCCATGCGTGTCATGTTGGCAATGGTTGAAGCTATTCCGTGGCGCCGCAGTGTCGGTACTACGCGTGCGTCGAATTCGTGCCTCTTCGCCCCACTAACTCGAAATTTTCAAAATTGCGTAGCTAAGCACTTTATGGAGCCGGATCGCTTAGAAGTGAATCAGACATGAACACTCACAAATTAATTAACTCACGAATGACCACAAAATGTTTTTCAAGCATTCAAGAGATAAATAAATCATCGCATTCTTGAGTGTCGATGCCGCGGGAGTTCTTATACGGAACGCACTTCGGCAAAGCGCGTGCGTTTACCTCAAGCGCAGGGGAGCTTTCCCGCCGTTAGAGCTGCTGCCGCAGAGCACAGTGCGCGCCGCTCCGCTGTACGGGGCGCGTACCCAAACAGTACCGCCAAGGTATATTATAAGCGGAGGAATGGGCTGGGAACTGAAAGAACACGTCCCCCGGTGCCGCACAAGTAAGTACACAAACAACGCCGCCGAAAACCCTTCCAATTCGGGCAGAAGAAGCCTGCGGGCGGGCGGTCGCTGCACGGCTTGGCGCGACCCGCGACGAGAGAGCGGCGCGATTGTTTGGACAGCTCGACAGGCGGGGGATGGGCTTTCGTCTCGGTTGCGGCACGGGTCAGCAGCTTGAAGAAGTTTGTTCGGAGGGGGCGGGGAGCGATCGAACACGTGGCGCTCGTAGCGCGGAGAGGAGGCCGCAGTGATGAAACGGGGGGTGAAGGGAAGCCGACGTCGAAGGCTCGGCGTGTGTGGTATCAGAGGGCGAGGGCAGCCCGCGAGGCAATGCCCTTCGTCCCCATCCCAAGAGAACGGGAATCATACCAACGACGGAAGCGCCAACTTCGTGCGCAGTATGCGTACTCAGAGTCGCGGAGGTCTCGGGCGATATACCGAGAGCCGTTCAGTCAAACAAACTGAAGGAAACCCGAAAAACGACGGGTCTCCTTTTGTGCTGTTTTAAAGCGACCTGAACTGAAGTTAATATACCAGACTGCGAGGTCCAACGTATTTGCGAACCAAGGTGCACGTTAACTCTGACTAAAGCTTGAGTTTGGGCTAGTTGGTTCAGTCGGTATAGTTGAGTCTTTTCCGTTTTCTTTCGTCACGGCTCATGCGCTGTTTTTCCCTATATGCACGTTAAATATTTCGAGGTGGTGAAGTTAATCCGTATGCCGTTACGACAGGTCTCATAGCCCGAAACTCCAATGTGAACCAAATTTCAACGGGCATTTCTAATCCGTAGCGGCTCAGCCATTCCATGAATGGTAGAACAGGGCCGCCAACAGGTGGAGGCAGTACCGCCCTCGGCGAAACTCGGCTGACATGTGCGGAATTCCTAGATAGGTGACTAAAGTTTCCCTACTTTGCCTTCGCAGGTGCACAGAGCTGCACGCAAACGAACGCGTCGCATTCCATCAAAGCAGACTCCAATCATAGCGAAACAAGTCATTGACACAAGGCCGACAGGCAAGCCGCACGGCTCGACATTTTGTGGCCTTGACTGAAGACCCAAAATGAAGACCCGCTGGAAGCGATATCAATTATCACCGCCCTGTTACGGGAGAATGCAGGTCCGACCAGATTGGGTGGGGGACATGAACAGCGAAGTATTGTGTTGAGGCATTTGTGGCGTAACATACTTTTTTTTTCTTTCTGAATAATTTTTGACGTCAGAACGACTAGGATTCTGCCCAAGAAGATTACAAAAATCTAAAAAAAAAAAATCTCACCCTGACTGATGCGTTATCTCAAGAGTAGATAATTGTTTCCCGTTTAACCTAATTTTCAACTTGCATATCTGCATGCACGTCATGATACCACTCGCTCGATTGCCACACCTACAGCCTAACCACGGTGACGTCACAGTGGGAACCCTCCACCTGAATGCCATCCTCCAATGCAGGCAAACATCAGAGAGAGAGAGAGAGAGAGAGAGAGAGAGAGAGAGAGAGAGAGAGAGAGAGAGAGAGAGAAAGGGGGTGGGGGGGGTGCAAAATCAAACCAGATGAAAGCTTGGGCAGCGAAGTTCATAGGGGCGAATTAGCGAATAAAAGGCAGGCTCCATTGCCGTACCGCTCCCTCAAGCAACCCTGCTTTCCCCTTTCGCACACAAGGATAGCAAGCACTCAGCGCCGTGTTTGTAGTACGTCCGCTGCGGTGCTACCCGGCCAGCATGGCTGCTCCGGCGGCCCGGGAAGCAACGGCGGCTCCGGAAAAGAGAAAGCTGCAGCCCACCGCAGAGAGAAGCACCGCACTGGAAGTGCTCGTTAAACGTACAACACCGAAGGACCACGTCACTTTTGAGGTTTCCGACGGGGCAATTACTTTCCCGGAGGCTTCCATCCCGCAACACACGACCGCGGCCTCTGGAAGACTGCACCATGCACGCGCTCGTATACACTTTGGGAGCTGGCCGCTTCGGGCTACTTCGATATATAAGCTGCACTGAATATTTGTATACAGAAGGTGCGGCTATCATGTGCTGCTTTCGCGTTGCCATTTTCCCTTCTAGCGGCGTGTGTCGCTGACCCTTCTCAGACTACACTGCTCGCTGGCGCTGCTGCGGCAAGGGGTGTGTTGTGTCTGCGTGTCCTCCACGGGGAAGAGAGGCGAGTGCCTCGTCAGTGAGTCACGCGCGGACACCGGCGGCGTTCCAGGAGGAAAAACAAGCGCATATTATGTTCTTGTCAAACACGCCGCTCAGATGTACACAAACAGGGCGGGGATCCTAACATCCAGTGCCGTTGAGCGGGCGCACGGCTGAAATCGTCGCGCGGCGATAGTCAGCTTCTATGCGCTGGCAGTCTGCAGATGGCGGTTTTTTTTCGTGATTAACGCTTCGAACGCTGTTCGGGAGTTGATTAGGGGCTTTTCATTTCCGTTGGCGGTTCCCATAGATCCCCCTTAAACATTACTCGCGTCTGCTTACGTGCTTTGAAGACAAACGTCTATCGATTATCAGACTTCTTCATCGCTACAGCGTGTTTGTATTCCTTTCATCGCTTTTTGTTTATTCATTTTGTTTTTAAGCCGATAACTCCGGCAAGCAGACTGGCCGCAGTTCACACGGCAATTTCCTCACAGCCTTTCCTGTACTATTCCTCACAGTCGGAGCTCTCCTACGTCAGCACCTGTTCTGCTCACGCGCCGTCACGCTCGCCTGTCACGAGGTTAGCAATTCTTTCCCCTCTGGCAGGGTGCCAGGCTAAAGCAGTGGCAACGCATTGGGTCCCGCTCTAGAGTCCCGAGTTCAGATCCTCCACGAACCAGGGGCGTGTTTGTGTTTTTTTTTTCTTTGCAGCGGCGCGGTCACTTCTCGCATTTGATGAGGCGTGAAAGCTTTCGCCTTAAGAACCCTCCCAAGATTTATTACCTTCTGTTACTTACTTTTCGGCACCTAACACCGCGGACATGTGGTGTACAGATCGCGCAGCGCAGCAATTAGCTTTGTTCGCCATGTAGCAAAGAGCAGACGGAGAGTGTGGTCTTAAGGAGAGATGTATCATACCTTCTTTAGATTTACTTCGGGCCGCACAAAGAATCTTACCGGTAGATAATCTTACTAGTAAGATTTAACAATATTTTTGTGTGTGTTTCCGGAGCGGCTGCAGGCATGTCTTAGCAATACTCGCAATCCATTGAAATTTTACCTCTCTCTCCATCTCTCCATCCACCAAAAGGTATCGTACCAAAAGCACATTTCAAGCGTAACCCACTTGCCGCTCAAATTTAAGTGGCTGAGAGCGCGGAATCGTGATAGTAATAATAAGTTGTTGGTCGTCCACGACGCTACACAAGGTAACCTCCCCGGGACCATGTAGCTTCTGTTTTCTGTCAGCCGAATCCAGCCCTTGCCAACAGCAGATCAAAAGGGATTGAGGGGGGCTGCCACGCCCCGCACCTATTGATGCGCCTTTCTCCCTTGCACCAAAAAATTTTACCTCATCGCTGAAGCAGGCAACATTTACTGCCATATTACACGTTCAAGAGAAACTGACAAGTCGCGGCGTAACACCGGAACAAAATTTACGACGCCTCCAGCATTCATATGTCCCGAATGCTCCGAGGTTTTCCTTTATGTCCTTTTAACTATGAATACCCGCTTTTATGGGCTGGCTCCTTTGTACACAACAAAAAAGGCGCTAAGCCTGTTTTCCTCTCGCTTGGCGTCGGAAGAGCCAACAGCCCCAAGCCACGCTCGCTTATTTTTGGTCACTTAATCATTTACAAACCGGCCCGCGGCTAAAGCAACTCTGAGACACTGCCAGCTAGGAGGCCGGCGACGCGCTTTGCCGGGCTCGAGAAAAAAAAAATGAACCTTTTCGCTCAGGGTCCCGAACCGCGCCAGCAGCATAAGCGCGCAACATCCATTTCGCGCGAGTGCGCAGCTTAGAAAAGAAAATAACATCCAAAGAAGCGTTGGAGAAACTGCCACAGTAATCACCCGGCCCCCGAGCGCTCTCATGCTTTCCAACAACAGTATACACCACCGCGAAGAGAATCGCGTGCATACATCTTCCATGAGCATTTGCGACCTTTCACGACCACCCGCAGACCACACATCTCCTCGCTTCCCGTTTCTACAGCAATAAACGAGGGCGTTCGTATACGAGCTGCGGCAGGAGCGATCTAACCGGGGAGCCACAGGCGCGCCCGCACCAAATGAATCGCACGAGCGACTGCTGCAGGAGAATTCGTCCCGGCCCGCATTGTTCATCCGTTCCCGGAGCCGTAAACAATAAACTCGCGTCGTGTATGAGAACGCGGTGGGGGGACGGTGAACCACTACAACAGGTATACACACCTGTGCCTATTACACTACGCGGCTACCGCGAGGCGAGCGTATCCCGCCTCCTAATGTTCGTGCATCCGACGAGAGAGGATTCAAACCACGCGGCAAACAGAAACAGAGGAACAAGAGAAGAAAAAAAAAGCGTGCTGCGGGCATCAGGCATTCCGTGGGAGAAGAGCCGTTAAACCGCCACCCTGCGCCACGTACCTCGCAACGCATGCCTCTGCGAGCTGAAGCCTCGTATAAAATAGCCCGCCCGATGCTCATCCTGAGCGTATACAGCGGCTGTGTAAGAGAAAGAGCAGATTGAGAGGAACCCGGATCCCCGCTGAAGGAACCAGCACCAGTAGCGAGTCGTGGTTGGGCGCTGCAGCTGTTCGGGAGACACAGAAACGAACGAGCGCAAGGAACGCGCACAGGGTATCCGACCCCTGGCCGCAAGGAACGAGCATAGGGTAACTCCGCTGATCGGGTTGTAATGAGGCCTCGGGAGGGCGGGCAGGTATGTACCGCAGAATCCGCCACGTAGGCAGCGTGTCTCTTCACCGCGTGCGGCTAAATGTCACTTACACAAGTTTTTTTCCGATTCAAGAAGAAACAGGCCGTTTCCCCCTTCTGCACTCTTTGTGACGTGCGCGAGGACTTGAACCACGTATTATGTGAGTGTACGCGGTATAGAGCAGCTAGGACGTCCCTCTTAGTGTCCTTGGGTCTTCCGCTTTCTAGAGGACTAACTCTAAGTGACGTGTTAGGCCCTTGGTCGAACTTTAAACGATCATCTCGAGCGACAAAAGCTCTATTGTCTTTCCTCCGAAGCACAGGACTGGATCAGACTCTTTAAACAGGGCTCTATTAATGAGCACATCATCTTCATCACAATCATTATCATCATCTCTTCATCGATAATTTCATTGTTTCATACATCTGGTGTAGCAAGCTAGGCGCCTTGGCCAGGCGAACCTCACCAGTATCATTAAAGACTACTCTCTCTCTCTCTCTCTCCAATGAGGCAAAAAAATAAAATGCAGGGCCCGATGACTTGGTTTATTGCCTCTGTAATGCGAAACACTGACGTTTTGTCTGTTTTTATGGCTGCATAAGCTGTATCCTCACGCGTCCACCGCGGAGGATTTAAAACTCCTTATGGGGCCTCACGTCTCCTTGTGATATCTAAATACCGCATCGTTTCACGTTATTGTCGGTACGATCATAACAAAGCATGTTCGTTTTTCATTTTATAAGCAAATCAACGGCGCTCTCTTTTCTCTTTATGTATAGCTCCTTGGGGGGTAACCGAACTGTCACACGTTATCCTTGCCCGCGTTACCACTTTTACCCTGCGCTTTCGTTCTCTCCCGCTACAAGTTATGTCCAGAGCGGCGCTTTCGTTGTTTCTTCGGTGTCGATATCACAACGAAATCCAGTTAGCGCAACTGCACTTATCTCGACTTTGTTGTTGTTGTTGTTGCGCACTCGTCTTACGGGCAACACCCGGAACAAGAAAAATGAGGCATGAGGAAAAAGGAAGGGAAGGAAGATCGCCATAAGCTACAACAAGAGTGAAAAATTCATGCGTACACTAAAATCGGAGCCAGCACTGATGGATGCACCCGTATACAGCCCACACTGAGTACCGAGCTAGCAGAACCCCGCTAAATGAAGACGGTGGCACGCTATACCTGTGCTTGTTCCACCACGGTCCCCATACCCGTGGGAGCGGATTACGGAATCGACGGGGTCGGGCCGGAGGTGCGCGTTGCGGACCAATTGACTCAACCTCGCTCTCCCACCATGCAAGAAGAGCGCGCGGATCAAGAAAAAAAGCCTCTGTTGTGGCCCCAAGGCACGACACCGCACTATATACAAGGCCGCCGAAGAATTACAAAAGGAGCAACAACGATATTACACCACACTGCGCACCTTGTTGGGTGCAGTGGCTAGTTACCAACTGCAGCAGCCACGAGATTGCTTACTCCTCCGCAGAGCTGTGATCAGTCACAGCGCAGTTGAGTACACCACCATTCTTAGTTTAAGGGGAGGACCCTGCAACACTTTCGATGAGCGCTTTCACTCTTTCCTTCGCATCTGGAAGCACTGCGAAAGCTATAGTTATCGCCAGCACGGAGCGGCACTGCGTGATTTGCTCGTCGCACCAGATGCGCCTTCCGTTTCTGCTTTGTTTTTGTGGCTTTATTTTAAAAGTTGCTATCGAAAAGCGTTCATTGCTGCAATTGAAGGAAAACCGGCCAACAGCCGCTACATGGCCTTAGTGAAGTAATTCGAGCCGTCGAAGAACGTCAAGACCGGGAAAGAGAGAAGAATCTTTTGAGTGAGTTTCCAAGTTATCTGATGAGCATAGAGCAGTAATTTTTGGCTGAGGTTTCGCGGCCCCCTAATTTAAGTGCCGGGTATGTTGGGTGACTACGTACTGCAAGCATTTCAGATTTAAAAAAAAAGTTGTGAAAAGTGTTGCAGGGAAGCGAACGTGTGCAATACGTAATGCACGCATATTTGTCCTTCGCGCGCAGGCATGCAGCTTCGCTGCACGGAACTCCCGCTGCGGCTGCAGGTTTTTCGGGGAGGCCTCGGCGTGCATCATTTAGGGACGCCCAAAGGACGCACCCTGGCTCCTCTGCTTTTGCGCCCGCGGCCGGGTGCTTAGTTGTTTCCCCCACGGAAGAAGAAACAACGGCCGGGAAAAGGGACAACAAAACAGCCCCCGGCGCCGTCTGTGGCTTCACCGCGGCCCCGGTGTATAGTGTATATGTACGTGTATACACACACGCTGTGCGCGCAAGTGCACGACGTCACTTGGTCCTCCGCGAAAGTGAGTGGTTCCTTGGCAATTATTTAGCCAAACGGGCCTTTGTAAGAAGATGAGCCCGAGGGCAAAACGAAGCCGGGTCAAAGGAGGAACAAGAGGATTCATTATGGATAAGCTGAGCCCTGCAGCGCTTGCTGTAGTACATGCGCTGTGTGCGCTTTCCCTGCCACCAGAACAAAACAAAGTTGTTCGGTTTGCGTGGTTACTGCACTTGACGTCGGAACGAAAGGCTGTGTGAGAAGATCGCTGGCTATATAAAAAATAATATCCCGTTGCAACTAGCACGGAAAAGAGTCAGGCGTAAGTGAATAATTAAATGATACAGCTGAGAGCTCAAGCGGATAAAAAGAGATCACAAACCAGCCTGAATAAAAAAAAAAGAACCTTCGCTACAAATAAAAAAGAGCACCATATTACTTTTGCTACGAGTAAAGAAACAGTGCCATATAATAATGACAAAGGCCTTGTGAAATGACAGGTGTATCGCAACCCCATTTTAAAGACGAATTCAACTTATGAATATACATGCTGTTAATAATGTAACATTTACCTTGAGCTTGTCCGGCTCATTTATTCCTAATTATTCTCACTCTTTTTTATTATCATCCCCATCATCACCACCACTTTTGGGAGGGACGAACAGAAATCGTATCTTGTTCGCAGAGATTACGCCTTCATCGTGTAAGCATTTTCCCGCATTCCACACGGCATCCTGCAATCATCCACTTTTTTGCAATCACCCAATCCCACATATTTGCAATCACGCAAACGAGGTGCGTCGGAATCCGCAAAGCAGCGCCTCGGGGAGGGGGGTCGCCTTGCAAGCCGACCACAATCGACGTGCACACAGCGACGAGGGCGGCACAACAGGAGGTGGACACCGATCTCGCGGAGACTCGTGCATGGGCAATTCCGCGGCGCCGCGTAATTGAAGGCACGGACGGCTTCGTAAACAGAGCACACTGCATGCAACCTCGCTCCGTCCGAAATGGCGGGCACCGGAAATTGCAGCTAAGCCTAGTGTTCTCAGTGAGCGGAATTGGCAATGCGGATGCGGGCCTTGTGTTGTTCGTACGGCGATTCTTTCACTTTACCGAACGACACAAACCACTCGCGACAACGTTACGCTCACCATTCCGTAGTTAGTTCCGAAAACGTGTGCACGCAAGTATGCAAGGATCGGCAAAATAAGTTCTCAGTTTTTTTTTTTTTTTTAATTTTCCTCGGTGGCCGCTTCTCCGTGGCGGCAGAGGTGCCGGCGAGCTTAAAATTGTCGCGATTTTCTATCACTAGTTTAGGTTGTCTGATCCACGGTGAGCGCAATGCGATATAACAACCGCGAATACACGAATGTGCCTGCGATTATTGGAAGCGCACAGAATGAGGCACGTACGTTTCTTGCCATTCCGTTGAATCAGAAAAATCGAAGCCGAAACCAGCACCGATCGCACTGCGCGGCATTTTTTTGTCTGCTTGTTAGACCTTTACACAACGGCCAACGTGTTTAGAACGAACGCCACTATTCAACGCGTGATCGACTTACAAATTCCTTGCTCCCGTGCCCTGTTTTTATTTAGTATCGAATACGCACATTTTGAACATTGCTGACTACAACTGCTTTCTCAACCATGACAACGGTATCGTGTCGAAGCACGCGTTTACTCCCCTTTTATCACCCAACTTAGCAACTTGGCGCATGCCTTCAATGCATTTTCAATCGGGGGCAAAAGCCGAAACCCCAGCGCCCTCCCGCCTGCGCGCACGCGCGCGACAGGACATGCAGATACCACGTGTCTTGCCTATTTACATTCATAGACAAATGAAATGCGAACACGAAAGTATGAACCTGAACACGCAAAACTGAGCAATACCGTTCGCGGAGGCCCATTAATGGCTCACTATTGGTGTATTTGCAAAACCACGTTTCCCAACATTGCTACTGTATTTGAGCCGCCCGCCCGTCTGACTTGCATGGAAAGCAATCACGCAATTTGGGTGTCCCGGTTCATATTTTCGTGGTCCCGTTTCTTTTGTCCACGACTACACTTGATCACTCCCAAGTGACGAGTGAGTGAGTCAGTGAGTGATTTATTGATATAGAAAATGCAAAAGAAGTGGACCGAAAATATTTTGAACTCTTTTGGGAGTTCACCAGCGTACCCTATATACGCAATGTGCAGCCGTTTTCAACTGCGTCACTCCAACTATCCAATATATGCGTTGCCACGCGCGGAAACGCAGACAGAACTGTCCCTCCATCGAAGAAGAAGGATGGGGGGAAATGAGAGGGGGAGAAAGAAAGAGAGAGACTCACCGTCGAACCTCTGCATACGGGCGGCAAACTTGGCCCGCACCTTTCCGATCTCGTCCCGTAAAACGCGCTCGAACTCCTCTCTGCTCTGGGCGCTGAGCAGGTGCTCCATCTCCTGGGTGCAGCACGTCAGCGAGCGCTCGCAGATTTGAAGGTGCTCCCCTGTGCGAGAGAAGAAGGCGAGAAGGCTCCGATCAGTTCCCAAGTACGCCACTTTTTTCAATCCTCTTTCAGAGTTCACACTTCAGACACCAGGAGGGAATCAGTGAGCATGCGCAACAGAAAACCACTTGGCTAGAGCAGGGAAGCAGATGTGTATCGGAATATGGTGACAACAGCGCAGAAGAAGATGAAAGACTAAGAATGCTGTCACCATGTACGTTGTCACCATGAACGCACGCGAACTTGCCCAGCTTTCCATACTCGTCAATGTTTATATCGGAATACGAAGTCGTGAAGATGCCTTTGAATGCACCTTTTAAAAGCAGCACAAAAATTTGCAACAGAACTCCCAAGTCGGAATTGTGGAATAAATGCTTCAGCCGCGCGGCTATACACCGAGCACCTTTAAAGTAGGCTTTACTACTGTACACAAATGAAATGCTAGGAAGACAATTTTCGAGAGAATGTATAAAGGGACTACGGCCTTACAGTAAGCACCCCCACAAAGCTCCATGTACCCATCCCCAAGAAGCGCTCAGCATCTTCAAGTCAGCTTCACTGCTAAACACAAATGCATTGCTAGGATGGTATTTTCCTGGAAGAAGCATTTGGTTGTTTTATTTGTTTTTTATTTATTTATTGACACTGCTAGCCTCAACTCTGGAGGCTGCTGCAGGATTGGGGATACGTAAAAAAAAGCGTGCAGTTGTATAATTCACATAAGCAGGAACAAGGAATGAGGTGAAAAACAATCATATCAGCCAAACAGACTACAAGCGAAAATGGGCAGCGATTCAAAGGATTACAACGATTATGCATTGCATACTATAGGAACACAAGAAAGTTTCAGCAATAGCGACTACAGAACACAAATCAAGGACTATTGAACAAAAATGCAGGCAGTTTATAAGTATTGCTGCTACGTGTAGTATCCTGCTCTAGATTGTATCTTCGAAGACGTTCAACTTTTATTCCCTTTTTAAGAATGCATTGCTGGGGAGACGTTTTTGGGCAATATAAGGAGTTTGATATCAGACTAGGAGGTCCTAGCCTCTTATTATTACCATATTAGTAGGCAGAGAAAGGGGAGTCTTATCAAGCATCCCACACAGACAGGCCGGTTTCATCGCTGATACGAGAAAGAAATTCATCGCGGTGGTGATTTCGGCAAGCAGATTCCGCAAGGCGTCGGCTGGTTCAGAACGACACGCAGATGCAAAATAAACGCACATCTCAACATTTTTTTTTTTTGGTCCCCATACTTTTCGACGGACAAGAACCTCAGTTTTTGAACTTTACCGGACTAGCTGTCTCCCTGCCCCGGTCGGTAAGCTTCGTTTTAGTTTCGATTAAAGTCAAATGTTTTGCCGCCTCGACGCACAAGCAAAGCCGGATGATTGCACGGAGGTGAAAGTCAAAGCTATCGTCTTTTGTACTGCCATCGTGCAAACATACAACAGCCTGAGACCAAACTCACGGAGAAACTACTGCTCGTTGAAACCAGCCAGAAGTGTTACTGATCCCAACTCCGGCCAACTCGGCCTGTATTTTCCAAACCCTTCTATAATGCGGAAGCAGTTCGCAGGCTGGTTCGGCGTTTGTTTGGAGCTGGTCGCCAAACTTTGCGACGTGCTCCTTCACGTCACGAAAAAGTCAGAGGGAAACGGGATGAAAAAAAAAAAAAAACAATAACGTCAGCTGTAATTGTATATTTCTAAACAAAGAATCATTTGTCTTCGAACAAAAGCCGGAAGAACTAAGAAACGTGCGACTTTTCAATTAAATAAAAAACTAATCCATCCCTTAGTGTCTCTTTTAAGAATGATGCACTCGACGCAAAGCCTTTCTTTTGTGAGACGGCACTGCATTCCCTGGTTGTCGCATGCCGACAAAGTTCCCGTATAGCACGCACACCTGCTCTTGCAACAAAACGCATTCAAAGGGGCGTTCGCGGTTCACCGCCGTCGTCACCGCGGTCGCACAAAGGGGCAAACGGTCCGCCTCCCTCCTCGCCCCTCAAAATGAAGTTTGACGGCGCAAATTTATTCTGCGCGGCAAAGATGAGGAACGAGACCCTTTCAAAGGAGCTCCGCGGTTCTGACTGCGGGCCCGGCTTGGCGGATAACGAGGCAAGAAGGCGGCAGACGCCGGTGCCGCCAAAGAGCTGAGAGACAGTACAACGTCACGTCGCGGGTAAACAAGAATCAACGTTAAAAGAGCAGCGCCGGCGCAGTGCATACGTCCCAAGAGCGGAAGTCGTGCTCCGGCAGATTTCACGAAGAAAATAAAAGAAGCGCAAAATCGGCTGGACCCAAATAAGAGCCAATGCGAGGGCACAGATGTACGATGAAAAGCGGAAGAGGTCCGTCATCTGCGCCTCCTCGTCTTCTTCTATACTTTTCTGCCCACCATTTTTTTCTTCTCTCTCTCTAACATTCGCGAGCGCTCCGGGCCCAGATTTCAATTCGGAAAAGCTCGTGTGCGAGCGCACGTACCCTTTGCCGAAATGAAATGACATTCCGCTTCCCAGCAGACGACAGCAACGCCTAGGTAACAATAGGCTTTGCTGGCTTCCCCCATCACAGCTGCTGCTTCTTCCTTCTCCATCTGTATTTTTTATTTGTTTCGCATTCAGCGTTTTCATGCGCTCTTTTCGGGCACAACCACTCACAGGCGCAGCAGATTTCGACACCACGGCGACTCTAAACACCACCTAGGTAAAAAAAAAAAAAAGCATCTTCCCGCCGTTTTCACAAGTGGGATACTTGACTGGAGGCTAAACTTTGTAGTTCTCCAAGACGATTTTCGTCGCCTTGCAAGAACTGTGTCCTTCTTGTCATCTGGGAGGTGTTTCTTCTGAGCGCGGGTCTGGTTACCCTCCGCAGCTGGTGCCAGAAGAGCGGGGCTCTGTTCCATCCTCGTCTGCATTACGTCTCCGCGCACGTCAGCGCCCTGCTTTGCATGCGCCAATGCTCGGCCAAAGGGCATTCGACAGCCCGGTGCGATTGCGAAATGTAAGGCGAATACCAGAACTGAAAAAAAAGAACAATAATCCGCGTTACGCAGCACCATGGACCATCTTGCGGTGCTTTGCTAAAGGCCTGGGCGGTCCGCTACGCGAAGCACCTACGGCTATAGGTCGCTGTCAGGTGGCAGACAGATAAGAGCAGAGAGAGCATGGAGGAGAGATGGGTGGAAGCACGAGTTGAAAAAGAGCAGGACGACAACGTATACGGAGGTGAAGGGGAGACTAGAATAGTCGAAGAATAGGCGCAAAAAAAAAAAAAAAAAAAAAAACGCAAGGATTCAGGGGGCGAAAAACGATGCCACGAGGCGCAGGGGTGGTTTTTGCAGAGGCAGCGCGTAATAGAATCGTCAGGCTCCACCTTTAAAGGGACGCACGCGAAGGGCGTGAAACAGCGCACCGGAGGAGGACTACGGGGAAAAGAAGCCGAATGATAAAAAGATGCGGAAGAGGAGGGGGAGGAAGGAGCATAAAAAAAGAAGTTGGAGAAGAAAAAGTGCCGCGTGCACGCCGCCCGGCCCGCGCATCCAAGCGCGATGATGGAAGGTGGGCGGGAGATTGAAACCGGATGAAAAGCTCGCGGAGCAGATCGTGCCGCTGCAAGCGGGGGAGTCCGGCGGCGACAACGGGGGCACGGTGCGGGGGAGGACTGTCGCCACGCGGCAGCGGGCGACGACGACCTCTGACCGACCCCTGCAGCAGAAGGGCCGAACCGACCGGAAACGAAGGAGATTAGCCCGGCGACCAAGAAGAGTGCGCCCACCGAAACTCCACAAGTTGGCTGCCTCTGGGACGTCGCGCCCTGCCACGTCGCCCCCGCCCCACGAGGTTGTTCAGAGCGAGAAACAAAACGCGTTGGGAGCAAACGGCAAGTCGGGCGCAGACGTCTGTTATGTCCGCAAAGAGGCTGCCACATTTCTTTTTACACCAGCCCTATTTAAATCTCGCAGGCATATCGAAGGAATGCGAATAACAGTCGAATTAAAGTGCGGTACGAGACGCTGAGGGAAGGGTATCGGGAATGACGACGCCGCTGATAACCGCCGCAAGGGTAATCCGGGCGGGCTTAACCATCAAACGTTGATTGATTGATTGATTGATTGTAGGGTTTAACGCGCCGACGCAACGAAGGCTATGAGGCGCGCCGTAGTGGAGGGCTCCGGATTAATTTTGACCACCTGGGGATCTTTAACGTGCGCCGAAATCTCGTACACACGGGCGTTTTTGCTTTTCGCCTCCATCAGAAAAGCGGCCGCCGCGGCCGGGAATCGAACCCGCGACCTCGTGCTCAGCAGCGCAACGCCTTAGCCACTGAGCCACCGCGGCGGGTAACCATCAAACGTGACGGGAACGCTTGTACAAAAGGAATAGGCGTAGACATGCAACGGAGGCAGAGCTCATCCTTTTGACGATGACTGGTGGTGGTGTCTATGCACAGTGAGTGACTTTACCTCTAAGTTGGCAGCTTGCGGTAGCCACTTACCCCCAGTGGCGAAGTAGGGCCGGGTCACGAAGAACGGCCACCACACGAGAGTGCGCACTCAGTACATGGTGGCACTCAGAATTGTGGGGAGAGGTTACGGGGTGTGTGACAAATGCGTTTACGAATTAAATCCCGCGCACCAACTCGGCCACTTTCTCACTCCACAACCACTTGGCCCTTACCCCCCCCCCCCCCCCCCCCCCATCCTCCCCACCACTTTTCGTGCCGTCCACTTTCAGCAGGCATCCTACACGGAGGCCGGGTTAAAACAGGCTAGACAGGGAAACACATACCGCAAACAGAGAGAAATGTGCTCAGAATACTGATCGCTTAAAATAA
>NW_027526295.1:175321706-175365114 GCF_048455015.1 Haemaphysalis longicornis
CGCTACCTGCCCTCTGCGCCCGCAGCTTACCTTTTTTGTTTGCTGCGGTTGTTGTTTCCCATATTACGATGCGTCACGGCTAAAAGTAGCACGAGGGCAGCAACAAGTTTACCAGAGAGAAAGGAAAAAAAAGAAGGCTGTAGCGGCAGTGCACGCGAGTTCGTGCGTGCATGCTTGCGCTGTGTCCACGCATAACGACTCTGTCCGCATAATCACAGCGAGAACAGTAGCAGCGTGGTGTACTCATAACGCCCGCAGCACAACAGGACGGGCCCCTCCGTCATGCGGGAAAAAAGAGGTAACAGGCACGCAGCGTGCACGCATGACCTACGGCGCATTAATTTTTCCTCCCCGCTCGTCCTCCTTGACCGCGGGAACACCGCTTTATCAGCGATGCCCCTCCTGGACGTCCACGCTGACATCTTCTCGAACGGGGTTAAAATGTCGAAAAGCCGTCGAATAGTCAACGCTTCTAAAAGAGCAAGATCCGGGCGCGCATAAATGAGCAGCTTGTGCGCTTATAGGCTGCCCGGGAAACTCTCTTTGAACACATGCACCGGATCCGCACGAGCATTCCTCAGCACTATGTTGACCTGGTGAATGGAGAACCCCAGTAAAGACCTGGACCTAGGTCCTGCGGCCGATAAAGTTTGCTCTCTCTCTCTCTCTCTCTCTCTCTCTCTCTCTCTCTCTCTCTCTCTCTCTCTCTCTCTCTCTCTCTCTCTCTCTCCGTCTTTATCTCTCACGAGGTGTGGCCCACTACTCTTCCCCTCTGGAAACGCACGTCTAGCTTACAGGGGCTTAATATTAAATTAAGGAACCGCGTCAATTAACGGTAGTGCTCGGAAACAGCGCTCGGCCGAGACATTTTTCGCCGGCCATGAAGAGCTTAGCAACCTTTTCGTTCGCCAGTTGTTCGGTCTTTCATTTTTGTTTTTCCGAGACACCGAGAAGGACTATAAATCTAACGCAATTCTTCCTTTATTCAGCTAAACGAAACGGGACTGCGAAACCGAGCCGCGGACGCTCCCGAAAAGAAAGCGGTGCGGGTGAAAATTAATAAACGCAAATCCATTTCGGCGCCCCGGAGGCTCCCGCGCACTTTATCCCGCGCCGTCTTGAGAGCGCGCGAGGTTACGTCCTTCCCTCCGCGAAGAGTGCGGCACGTGTGCGAGAGCTGCTTGCTTCCGTATGCGCCTGTGCACAGCGGCAGTCCGCGGCAAATTTGCGGCGATAATTATTCCCAACGCAGCGCCTCCCGGCCCGCGAACCTCCTCCGCCACCGCCGCCGCTGCTGCTTCTGTTAGCGCCGAGAGCTGCTCTTGATGCCCCTCGGTGTTCTCTCTAAGGACGGCACAATTTTGCTTCCAGCATACGATGCTGCTCACCTAACTCCGCCGCTCGTCGCCCTAATTACTCCTCGTCCGCAGGCCTTTTTTTTTGTTCCGTGAACGGATTTTGCGCTAGTTGTCTGTTTTATTGCCATTTTCCCACACAAAATGTTTATTAATTTTCCTCTTCTCATATATATATATATATATTGCGTGCTGAAGCTTACGACCTCTTCTGGCGAAGAGTTGCAGATAATGCTTTGGCCATTTGCAGCATGCAACGGTGCTTGTCTTCCCGTTATGCGTAGCAACAACGCAGGGAAGCCCTCCCCCGCACCCTTCTTTCCCCTATGACCACGAACGTGTACTGTTTACTGACTTTATAGTACCTCCTCCGTCCCCGAGTCTTTATCGTTCCGCAGTAGCGTAAAATGATTATCCCCGTTTCCCGCTTCTCAAGAGTCATTTCCTTCTTTTTCATATTTCTTCTCTTTCCTTTTCTTTTTTTTTTTTTTTTGAACATTTATCTCTCTGCTCTTCGAACGGCGCTGCTCGTGCCGGCCCCGTCCCTACGCGAGAGAGTCGATCACGCAGAGATGAAGTCCGATTGCGGCTTTCCTAAGTGGACGAGGTGGTGAAGAGGGTCGTCGGGAACAACGGCGTGCGGATACGCGCGGCGGTCAATACGGCGCGACGGAAGGGATACATTAGAGAGTTTTAGCATAGCGTGCTCCGTCCGCTAACGCTACGGCGGCGGGTAGCGGGGCGCGACTGGGGAGAGCAAATTCGTCACGGTGGGGTGGATTAGTTCCGCGCGGCCTGCCTTCGCCATGCCCGCCCTTTCCCTCCGCTGAGGGGCAACCTCCTCGCACTCCCCGCGCGCGCATGCGCAGTCCGCTCCCGCTACCGGCTAACCTTTGCGTAGCGTACGGGAGCCGCTATGCTAAAACTCTCTATTGGCAGAGGTGGGGGAAGGCCGCGGAGCGTTTTCTATTACCTGACCACCTTCTGTCTCGCCACGTTAGCTTCCCCTTTCCATCATCTTCGGCCGTCTGACGAGCGGCCTTCAACGGTCGATGCAGAAAACCCCCTTGTGGGCCGGACCTGGTTAACTTCGTACGCTTCCGGGCGGCGTCTCCTACGCTTTCCCGAATCTTCGTTTTTATTTTATTTTCTTCGATTTTCTGCTCCGTACACATAGTCTATACGTCAAGAAAAACCTGCCCGTTGTACCTGGCCTCCGCCTGTCAGCACATATGCGGCACCTTGGCGTTCGATGAAGAAGACGCGCTGCGCGGCGTTATTCCGAGCGCCGCTAATGGCGTATTGATTGCCCCGACGTCGTCGCGGGCTTGTTTAGTAAGTTGAAAAGCGAAAAACAAAAGCCCGTTCCTGCTACGGCAAGCAGCGAAAGAACGTTGAGGACGCGTAAAAGGATAAAAAAAAATGGGAGTCTGGGAAACAAAATCGCCAGAGGAGAAACGCCTCCGTGTAGTTTCTGCGCGCACTCGCTCCGTCTCCGTATTCGGTGCGTGGTGCATAATTTAGCCATCCCGCGCAGAAGCGCCGCGCGCTTTCGCTTTCTAATGTCGCCGCGCGCGTGCGTGGCGCTTCCTCCTCGAGAGAAGTCGCTCTAAACTTCGTTTCGTTTTCGAATGAATATAAAGATTTTTTTTTTGTACAAAACGCTGCCCGAATTTCGCGTGTGTTTCTGTTCTGTCTTGTTTCGAAAAGAGGGGGCATGGTGGGTTTTCTTTTCTTTTTTTTTTTTTTTTTTGCTTTTCTCCTTGTGCTGTTCACAACGCATGTGAAGTGGGATTGGCCACAGACTCGATTAGTAAAGTTCAAGACTTGATTCCGGGGAAAAAGACGGAATAAAAGTAGTTTTTCTTTAGAGCAAATGTCATTCGCTCTAAATGTCATTAATTCGGCGCTACACGAGAACACCGAATGACATTTAGCGGCTTACTGAGGTTCGGGAGCTCATTCAGCAGCCAAATGAGTAGCCTCGACACCAGTGGCGCGTCACTAGAGAAGAAAGTTCAGTAACAAACCAAAGAACACTGTTTCTAAAAACCGTTAGTAAACTTATATTTTCCCCTTCATGTTGTTTTATCACATAAAGAAAGACAAACAAGTACTAACAAAAAAGAAAATCTCGTCCCCAGTGCGCCCGCTACTTTTTTTTTTTTTTTTTTTGCAGACTTGTCGGCTTGTGATGTCTACTGGTGTCACCTAAACCCGTGATTTTCTTATTTTTATTTAAAAAATAATCCATTGCTATGTCTTTAAAAAATATATTATGTATGAAAACATTCTAGATGCACTTGAAATGTAATTTTGCGGTTTTGCGCGCTCGCTAATCGTCACCGCTTTCACTATCAAATGACATTTTGTTTGACCGTCTAGACCCGCACGGCCAAACCAAAAGGCCTCGTTTGTGCCCGCTTCGCTGTCAATGACGTTGAAATACTACTCACATCTATTAATTCGGTTGTCGATTGGACCAGTGACTCCGCTGGTGACTTATCCGGAGGAAGAACATTTTAACACGAAAGTGTTTTATTCCGGGCTACACAAACATTTGAGTGACGTCATATCCGTAACGGAAGTGACGCCAGTACAACGAAGAAAGCCGCCTGTAAAGGGTGCCCCCCTGCACATAGCGTCTTCCTGCGGGGAAGCAACCTTTAGAACCAAAGAGTACATTATACTCAGGGTTGTACGTTTTCGGGTTTTCATATGTTAACACGAAAGTGTTTTTTTTTTTTTTGCCGGGATGCACCAAGATTTCACTGACGTCATCTCGGTCACGGAAATGACGCCAGTACACCTTTGCCGAGGCGACCCGCAGCAGGACGTCGCTCGCCAAGCACACCCACAAGACAGCCGCCGACCCGCAAATCATGCTCAGCTGCAGATTTCGCTGCACATTTCACTTTTGTGTTTTACCGATTCCTTTGACAGAGGAATCAACCGCAATTTTTCATTAAAAAACAAGGAATCACTCAGCGTACACAACTTCAAGGCGCTTAGCGTAAAAAAGCAAACGCAGTAAAGAGACAAGTGACGATGATAACATCCTAAGAGATTAACTCAAAATGAGGGGGCCCAGCCATAAATTTTTCCGGGCACGCTAGCTTCCAGGAAGGAAGGCACCGAACGTCTCAAGGAGGACGGGCTAAGGGTAAACACGGGCCGCTTGCCGTCATGCACGATAATCGTTCAATCCACTACATTAACGGAAAGCGGGTAACAACCACTTTGGAAAATTGCGCGCGTAGACTATCGAAAATATAGTGAGTCCGCAAGACACTCACAGAGGCGATGGATGGATAAAAAAAGAATGCGTAAATCGTTTTAAATGATAAAATCAAAAGAGAACGTGCTCGCAAATGAACCTAGTTGGAGAAAATAAGTCACGATGAAGTTGAATTCCTCGGAAGGAGGCTACAGCGTAAAGAAAAAGCGTGGAAAGAATTTACAAGGAAATATACAGTGGAAGCTCGTTAAACCGTACCCCTGCATAAACCGTAGTTTCTTTTTATACGTACTTAAGCCAAATTTCCGACTCAGTTTCCCTTTAACCTAATGCATTCGGATAAACCGTAGTGCCGGTTAGTACGTGCTTTCTTCGCGTCCCCGTCACGTACGGTTTAACGAGGCTTCACTGCATATTCAAAGGAAGACGAACCGGGCGCAGGTATTGTGAAGGTACACCTAGTGTCAACCTTATTTAGTGACACTAGGTACACCAACCAAACGGCATTTGAACGGAAGCAAGGATTGTAAAATCGAGACGAGGGAGAAAGAGAACAGTGTGACAAAAAAGAAAAGGAAAGTAGGGACGGAAAAGCGAAAGTAACGAACATGGAGGGAGGGGAGTTGGAACAGCAAGAGAGACGTCTTCATCGGAGGTCGACGTTTGCCTCCTTTCCAGCAGCGTCACTCAGGCTGCCTGCGTGCGCGCGCTGTTGCAGTGGCAGGAAGAGGCTGCGGAGAGGAGGAGGCCTCGGGCATGGGCAGTTTACGACTCCGCCCGTGTATTCCGCCCCGGGGCGACTGTGCGTGCATGCAGCCGCTTCGAGTACACTAGTGGTGTGTACACCGTGCCCCTCCTCTTCCACTCCCGCTTCCGTCGCGCTTCTTCTCGCAGCGAGCCCCGTATCTCGCGCTCGTCGCGAGGCCACCACACCGCGTGTTTACGATTGACGTCGCTCGTAAATCAGCTTCCTGCTGCGGCGACCGCCGCCCGCCGAGAACGCGGCCCCGACAGCGCCGCCGTCGCGAGTGGAACAAAAGCAACAACAAAAAGGGCTCTAACCGTTCGCTCCTGAGTACGTGAAGCTTAACATAACGCGGCACCCTAGTTGTTTACTTTTTTCTTTGGTCACCAGCGTGTGCAGTGACGTTGTAAGTAAACAAACAAAGCTTTCTGTTTTTTTTTTTTTTTTCCTCCGGTAAGCGAGCGCTGAAGCGTCTGCTAGGAAAGTAAGCGGAAAGACAGAAGATGCCCCTCTCACTTCCTGGTAGATGTTACCCGCGGCGTCGTTTACGTCAGCCGACGGGGAGAAAAAAACAGACCGTTGTTTCCGCGCTTGCGACAATGGCCGCGAAAGTGGTCCCTGCCGAAATCAGGCGTGCGAACAGAGCACCAGTGAAGTGTTGAAGAAGAGGGCCGAGTTTTCCTATTTTTGGAAGGAATCGACACGGAAGCTTCACAACAAACATTTTCGAGCAATCATCGGATACACAAGCCGGAAGGCAGAAAATGGTCCAAGCTAGAGCCACCAAATAAGCTACGCTAGTGGTTCTATAGTTCATCTCACAAGCTAGCTGCAGCACTGTGGAGGCTACATTGTTATCAATAGTGGGCCCACTGAGGGCGCCTAATCCGCCGTGAAGGGGGTCCTGAAAGGACACTCCCTTCTCCCCTCTCGGCAAGTGGCACCCCACGGCCCCGGCGCCTTTTGTCGCTTCCTTCGCGGTGAGTTGGGCTCCCTGAGGGGGACAACAATGTAGCCTCTACAGTGCTGCAGCTAGCTTGTGAGATGAACTATAGTTCAAGAATATCGGCGTGACCAAGCAATGAGGGATGCGGTGCCATTCGGCAGAGCCTGAGTGCGGCCGTGGCCAGTAAACGCGAATGTACTTAAATTCGCAATAGCGCAGCCCTCCACTGGCGCTCCGTTGTATTCCTAACATAGACAGGTGGTTGCCATTAGCGACGCTAATATCGCTGGTGGCCACACCCGCCCTTCTACCGCGGGCGTTTCACTGTGAACGCGGCCGTTTCACTGTGAACGCAGCGCTGTAAGATGAACCTAGCTTTCAAGGCATGCTCTTCGATGTCTCTACGCCTCCGCTTCGGCGTCGGCATGGAAACTAAAATGAACGAGACACGTGCTAATTTCTCTTTGAAAATGAGTGAGTGACCTCGTCGAATGAGCACATAAAGGAAAACCAGCAGTCAAGAACGCCAGAGAAAGCATAAAGGAAGGAGGTCGTCTTTTTTTTTCTGTGTTGAAGTATACGTTTATTGGAGGAGCTTCTTCCCTATCTATGCTTTCTCTAGAATTCTCTACTACTCTCTGTGTGTGTGTATATATATATATATATATATATATATATATATATATATATATGTGTGTGTGTGTGTATATACCTGTTTCCCAGCTAAATTGCTATTATCTACCCCTTCCAGCACTTACCGCAGCCGGATTTAGCTGCGATAAAGAAGGCGGCACGACAGATACCACATCAGACACACACCGCAAGCCTGTTGGTCCTTCCCCGGCATACGGTGTTATCGGTCAGCGGGCTTTCTCCGGAAGTAACGCGCTTCCTCTTCCCCTTGGCGCCCAGCCTACACTGGTCCGCGTTAATACAGCGTAATCCCTCGAACGAGGAGCGCTCCAGTAAAGGCGGAAGACAAACACTCCGGCTCTTCGTCGGACAGTGAGAAACCGTCTGCGCCCGTCCTTTGAGCTCTTCGGGATTGTCAGTCCGCCGTATGCAATCGGGCGGCGACAGACGATAGCCGCAGACACAGCCGAACAACTTTAGTTTGCACCGCTACAAAGAGTCGCTGTCTTTGTCAAACACTGATGTTATTATCTATAGGCGTAAGGCGAACGTCCGTATAAAAGTATAATTACGCACCACGCTTTGAAAACACATTGACGGCCGTAAAATTTTATAATACTTCCTGGTTGGCTCGGAAGGAAAAAAGCGTATTTTGTAAAGATGATTACATAGGTATTGCGTAGTAGCACAATGTTGGAAGCTGCGAGGGACTAATTTCCGTTCAGGGCACTTGTGCTGACCGTTGGAACGTGTTTTTGCAAACAGCTGCTACACGTATGCAAATCGAGCCCTTTCGGAGAGTGTTTGGCGGATGGTAATGAGTTCAGCGGTAGGTGTACAATGCGCAACGCAGTGAACGAAAGAACAGAGAGCCGAGCGGAGAACCGGTTTGGTGCGGAATCCGATACACCCGCGCATGCGCGAAACCAGTTGTGACGCCTCTTCGCACGCGCAGTGGCGCTGATTGCATACCGGGCGCCGTTAACGGGACCGGCGCTAAGCTGCGGCGTGTTTTTTTTTTTTTTTTTTTTTTCATACGTCCGCATCACTAATTGTGTGGTTTTTTCTTGAATGGCAAGAAAACTTAAAGATAACCTGGCTACATTCGTTAACTTGGCCCACACGTGGTTGTGTGCAAACAATTCCATTCGCCAGAACAAACGCATTAGACTTTTGAGTTCTAGGTTTAGATTCAATCTGGTAATAGTTAGTATTCATTTCCCGCACACCTCTCTTGCTTCCCTGTTTATTTCCGCGCAACTGTGGCAGGCTTAAGCCTACTCAGTCACATACCCTCTCGTGTCAAAAAAAGGGGAAGAAAAGTATATCGCCCTAAGCAAGAAGGTCCGTTGTGTTTGCGCAGACCACATACCAGACTCCCCGTCGTCGAGGCATGAATGAAAGCGAAGTATGCGCGAGTGTGAGCTAGGTCTTGAGAAAGAAGGTGGGGAGAAGGAGTGTTAGCCACTGGAAACGAGCCAACAAATCGGAACAGGTCCAAACATTTCACGGCGTGAAAGAGCGGCGCCATCAACCAGAGCAGAGGGCCGACGGCCAACAACGGACGGACACTCCCTGGCCTGGGCCACCGCGTACGATCCTTTTCCTAGCGCATTCACACGAGGCGAAGCCCGGGCTACCACTACGACGCATCCCGGCGGCGGCGCACCTTCCAATCGGAGCGCACTTAGCCGCGCCTTCCACCTTTCATCGAACGGAGCGGGGTCAGGAGAGAAGAGGCCCCGGCCGGGCACGCACGGCGGCACAAAGCCCGGCCGCCCAGAGCCCACAGCAAACACGTCCCGGCACGCCGCGAAGAGGTTGTAGTAGCCCGCCGCCGCCGACGAGGAGGGAGCACGTCCTGGCACATACCAGAGGCGAAGAATGCCGCCCGCACGTCCGTGCAGTGCTGCTGTTGCTTATTTGCCCCCTGAGCGGCATCCAAGGGCGCACGATTGAGTGGGCGACTAAACCAACGAGCGCGCGTCAGACGCCCCCGGTTCGGGACGAAGAATGATGCGCCAGACTCAGAAAGGGGAGGAGAGCAGGGGGCACTGCTACACGACCGCGCCACCCAGCCGAAGATGGCACTGAATGAGCTCACTGGAATCTTTTTGGGAGGCCGCGGACGAAGATGCAAGATTACAAAGCTTTACCGAATGGTAACCCCTACACGTGACTGGGACAGCGCCCTTGGGACGCTATTATGACTGGCACGAGTCGACAAGCACAGCTGCGTCGTCCTTGTTGCGAATACAACTCGCTCGTGCTAAAAATATCCTTGAGACAAAAGGGTTTCTTAGCGTGGCCGTAACGTCGTATATGCCCATACGGAGGATGGTGACAGCGCTCCTGCAAACGCCGGACCACCGCGTAAAGCTTCAGCACTCGTATGTGCACATCTTGGGCGGGCTGGCACAATGACACCAAAAAGGTCGCACTGTCACTCAGGGCTGTGTGCTACTTCGAGAAACTGGACCGTTTGAGTTTGCGCCCGCCGCCCATTATGAGTTGGAAGTCAAACAGGACTTCTGCGCCCATGTAGGGACTCGAACCTCAGTTTTTGCATTCACAAAGAGGCGTTACCACATCAGTGATCCTAAGCACAGTTTGAGGAGGCATTATAAATCGGCTTTTGTTCCTTGGAGCCAGCTTCCCAAGGTGTTCACCGAGATCCTTCGCTCTGCCTTGGGGCTCTGTTCTGAACGCGCCCTGCATTGGCTTACTTCTGGCTATGGACATATCCATAACAGCATCCACCGGTCGGAGCATGTCGGGACTTGCGTGCACGCAAAGCCGCTCTACCCTCTCCAGTGGAGGGAAGAAGAGAAAAGGTGGTTTTGCCTCCTCTCGCCGCCAGCCGTCGTCTCCGTGCCTGGGAAGGAAGGCAAGAGGGCCGGGAATCAAAAACTCCACAAATGCGCCCTCGACACTTGGTGGTGTTGCTGCCCGCGTGTCCGGACACGTCCGTCCTCCTACCTTGCCTTTGCCTGTACAGCGACAGCGTCTGAGCGTGTCAAAGCAAATTGTTGCACAACAAAGCTCGGTGTCCCCGCCCAGCTCAGCTGTGCAGGCCAGGGAGTATTTCCTCAAGCGTTCGATTTCCCCCCACCACCGCACACATACTGCTGCCCACTAAAGTTTTCGGCCGCCCTGAAAATTTCTCGCTACCCTGCTGCAGCACATCGAGCTGCTAAGGCTTCCGTGCAGTTCACGACGGCTCTCAGACGTGCACATTATTACCGTTCGGCACGTGGGCTGTCCTTCGGGGCATAATGGCGCCGACTCGATCATCGTCCACATTTTTCGCGTAACAACGCGGCGGCGACAGGCGCCGTTTAGTACGTAGACATGAGGCGACGACTACCGTGGACGGCGGTGAGGATTAAACGCGAGGAAGAGGCGGCAGTATGCGACGGGCCACGCTGAGCAGCCGTGAGAAAGGGCGAGAAGGAGCGCACGCCGGCGTAGGCTCATCGGCACGCGGCTCGAGATCCTCCACGTCGTCGCCGATGCCGGGGCTAACCACCCATGAAGTATAGTGGGAGTCCTCCCGCGCCTCCACCTCCGTGTTGCTGCACGGCGGCGGCAGGTCGGCCTGCAGAGAGGCCGCCGCGCATACCTTCGTCGAGTAGCCCACGGAGTGGCCGCCGAAGATGCCTTCCTACCGATACTGGCGCCGCCGAAACAGGCGGCTGGGGTCGACGGACTGTGGCCACGGGCGGCGGCATCGGCGTTCGTGAGAGGAAAAGTTAACGCGCTGCTGCCCGTCGCACTGGGCCTTGTGATGGACGGTACCGAAGAGATTACACGTTTATCGTAACTTTGAAGGGATTACACGTTTATCGTAACTGCGTTGATCAGGTGGCACCTAGAAAGAAGTCGCGATGCGTAACGATTAACGTATTTTGCAAGCGTTTCTGTCGACCGAGGCGACCTCACGACCATTGTTTGACACCGCTCGCGGTGCACAAAGAGCCGACAGCAAAGAAGCTCTAAATTCGCTTTATGCGCAAATGAATATGTTCTCGACTGATAAATAAATCATGCGAGTGAGTAAATGAATGACTGAGGCGGACAGTCCTTGCCAGGGACCTGTTGGGAATTGTTCCCCCTGGGTGGCGCAGTTACTATCGGTAGCTTTGAGGCGTGACCATACGACCACGTGTTGGAGGCGCAAAAGAGCATACAGAAACGCGACACCAATGCATTTCGAAGAGGCTGGCGAACCAGACGAAATCTTTGCCATACTTACCCTAAAGTTACAGCCCAGCCAGACCAGCAAAGGGCGTAGGTGGTCCTTCGTCCACTAAACTCCTCCGACATGTTCAATGTCACCTACGCTTCATGCACTTTTAACTACCTTCCTAACCCCGCCTTTCCATCGAGCAACAATTTACGTGACTAATTTATTGAACAAGGATCGACACATGCAATATTGTCAGTGCCCATGCGTACGACTCACCACAAGGACGTCCGTTCGGGGACATAAATCGAGACCACAGAGTCAGTTTCGGATCCTACTACATACCGGACTCCATCGGATCCCATTGCCCACAGTCGTTACACACACCAATTTTCCCCCAAGTCCAGAGGAGTCGAAAACGAAACGTAAGAACCACAAACGTAATTACGACAATAGAGTCACCCATTAGACTCCGCTGCCTCGGCAAAACGCTACCTCGGAGGGACGAACACGGTACTGTGCCCGACAGCTTCGATGACCGTAGTACCGGCGCGAAAATTGCCACAGAATACCCATGGGAATTATTCCGGCCATTGACAGCGGCGCAGCAAGCAACCATGGCTGCAAGCGCGTGTTTGCAAGCAACAGAAAGCACGCTGTCGGCACGTGATAAGTATCCGATTTTCCCTGTGGACTACGTCGACCACGGGATCTCTACCTGCCGGTCAGCTCAGCACCGCTCACTAATCTCCCGCTTCTTTTCATTGCTGCAGCCGAAAGAACTGCAGCAGCAGCAACCAAGCCGCGCATACGAAAGGCCGGATCATCCAGGCATTGGCGGCAGTCTGCTGAACGAAGGGAGACTTGGAGGCCAATAATAAGCCTTCGGTTTCGTGTCACTGTAAAGCACCCGTGTTTGTTTCAAAATAGGGGGCGGCTCGACATTTGTTCGATGGACAAGTTGAGCACGTTTCCCCACTGGTATACATAGTTGACTCCGGATCTCAAGCTACACATTGCACAACCAGTTATGTACCCCCATCGGCCAGTTCACGGCGTTAATTGCCACGTCTGGCAATCGTAAACTTCAAGCACGGCCAAATTCTGGCGCTTAGCTTCGCCAAGGGTCTGGCGAAACGAAACGCTCGCTCCCTGCGAGGCCTTTGGTCTTTTGCGGAGGACGGGTGAGTGCCCTTGAGGAAAGACGACAACTGCATAATAGCCTTCGCGCCCAGCCCCCGGGACCATTTGTGGCCTGAAATCGCACGACGAGACCCCATAAACGTCCTAAACGCCATCCTGCAACCTTCCTCCGCCCAGGTCATCCTAAGCTCGGCATTCCTCACCGCCTCCCGACCGTCGCGTATACGGCAGGGCTCCAAAAGCTGCCCACCGGTCGCTGCGCAGCCGCACACAAGAGAAGGGCAGGCCGGATCAGGGGAGAAAGTCGCGATTTCGTGGCAATGGAAGGAGTCTCTCCGGTGAGCTTGCAAATAAAAAGTTCCCGGGAAGGGCCCCTCAGTGCAGCTGGTTCACGAATGTTCCATGGCCCTCGACGCCAGTCGACGGGTACGATTCACAGTTGCGACGGGGTGGTCGGATTCTCTCCCCCCCCCCCCTTCTCTCTCTCTCCCTCTCTCTCTCTTCGGGCCTCCGAGGAGGTCTCTTCTTTCAGCCTACACCACCCCTGCGCGTCTCATTACGGTGCGGCAGCACAAAGGGGGAGCCACGCTCATCGTCCGGGAATGCACTCCCCCTCGTCCAGGCCTGCCTCGCGTAGCGGTACGTCCATCGCTCTTTTGTTTGTGTACACTCAACCGTCCCAGCGCTTACTCAGGTTTGGGTCTCTTTCCGGCGCATTCCTCCGACCAAGGAGGCGGCGGCGGCGGCAGGTGGGCTCGTGGCACGGGGCAGTTACGACTCTGTCGGCTGCGGCAGCGCGAGCGGGCAAGTGAGGCACACGCGTCGGGCCTCCTCCTAATCACCGCCGAGGACAACGACGAAAATGGGTAGTCGGCCCGGATCTTCTCCTCCGCGGGAAAGGTGGCTGCGCGCGTGCGGCCACGCACCGCCGTGTAATTGCGCGGCCGGCCAGCTGGCGCGGGGAGCATGAGTCAGCGCTTTGTCAGCGCCGCCGCCGTCGTCGTCGCTGCGGGCGGCCACCCCGGGCGCGACCTCTGGCGAGCCCTCCCAGAGAGGCCTCTTCTGCAGACGCCACCCAGATAGGCAGGTGGCCCGCTGCCTTCCCCTGAACTACTTGTCGCTCTATCGATACTTGCTTCGTGACGTTATTAAATGCAACAGAATTTATAAGATAAACCAGGCTCAGCGGCTGGCTAGTTCTTTCTGCGCAAACATATTTAAGTGTCCTCCTCCGTGGTAGAAGGTTCGGAAAAGGAGAAGGGACTGCCCGGAGAACAAGTCAGGGCTGTGTGTAAAATCTAACTTGCAAATATCGAAGTCTTACTTCGCTGTTTATATGTTCGTTACGTCGCGATGTTCGTTATATGAATTTTCAGGAAACAGACTTTAAGCCCCTTTTTTTGTTACTACCCCCGTCGTCATCACTCGAGAAAGAGTAATAAGGCGGAAGATAATCAACTGTAGCCCCGTTTACATTGACCCGACGAGGGCGCGTTGAGTCGAAATAAACAGGTTTTTTGGACTCGACACCCCCATGTATAAGCGGACGGGGCGGGTCAGAGAGCCGTCGCGGCGAGTCCAGTCAACTCGGAGGCAGGGGGTGGGTTAGCTCGCTCGTCGGGCTGAGTCGGCGGGCCGCGGGGAGCAGAATACCGTATTTTCGCGGTTCTAACGCGCCCCCAATCGTAATGCGCGGGTAAGTTCGCGCAGGAAAATTCGAAAAAAAAAAAAAATTTGACACTGACGGTACTGCGCAGACGGAAAAGACATGACACCATGTACCTGGAAGAGGGACACTTTATTTGGCGTATGCTGCTCTGGAAGCCAAAAATGAATTGTGCTTCACAAGGGTGCTTATCCAGCTGCTGCTGTTAATAAAGTTATCGCGGGGAACACTGAAGTGGCTTGCGATTTCAAGTGCCTTGATATTCATAATTCTAAGCGTTATGGGCTAAGCAGAAGCACAAAAAAATGTGCAACAGCTGACCAGGGTACGCGGCATGCCATTGATGAATCACTGCGCCGAAATTCACTCACGTGGTGTTGACGGATTGTTTTTATTGGATTGAGTTGGATTTTGCGGGTACTTCGTGTCCGTTGCACATGGCAATGCCGCTTTAAAGCCTATTTCGGTTTTGAGCCCGATTGTAACGCGCACACAAATATTAAGCTACCTTTTAGCAAAAGAGGGTGCGCGTTACAATCGTGAAAATACGGTAGCCCCTTTTCCGGGAACCCCGCCGCTCCCCTCACCTCGATTCTTTGGACGGGGTTCATATAAACTCGGACGCGTCGAGGTAAGCTGAACCCGCCACTCAACTCAACTCGCCCCCGTCGCGTCCATGTACACGGGCCTTGTGGGGGTTACAGAAATACTCCTCGTCGGGGCTAGATCCCACACTCCGCCCCCTTCCGTACCCGTACCGCGGTTGTGTACGGAGTTGTTCCTATGCGTTGACGGTTGCACTGGATAGCACGCTCAGTTCTGAACACTCTCTCTCTCTCTCTCTCTCTCTCTCTCTCTCTCTCTCTCTCTCTCTCTCTCTCTCTCTCTCTCTCTCTCTCTCTCTCTCTCTTCCCCCCCCCCGAGCAGAATATGTTTTGTTTTTTGTTTTTTCCTAAGTGGAGGAGAGAGAGAGACGGACGGACGGACGGACGGACAGACAGATAGATAAAGAGATAGACGATATATATATATATATATATATATATATATATATATATATATATATATATATATATATATATATATATATATCGTCTATCTCTTTATCTATATATATATATATATATATATATATAGAAATAAGGGTTGGCAGTCGAGAAAACCTCGGAAAGCAAAGGGGAGGATGTGGTAGATCATTGAAACAGATTAGGAATTTGGAAAGAAAGAAAGAAAGTGAAGAAAAAATGCCCGCCAGGTGGGATCCGAACCCACGACCTCCAGAATATATATATATATATATATATATATATATATATATATATATATATATATATATATATATATATATATATATATATATATATAGAGAGAGAGAGAGAGAGAGAGAGAGAGAGAGAGAGTAAATATTTTATTTGTTGAGCAGAGGCTGATGAATGGGCACACAATGCGACGGACCGCCTTCCAGCCCATACCAACTGCGGCCCCTCACTCACCCGCACATAATCTGTACCTATTACCCGAAGCTCCATTGTTCAGTATAAAACATGCATGCACCCTTAGCTAGGTAGGATCTGGCAACAATGTTACGCTTTATGACACGCAAATAGCGCTCATTACGCAGTTTCACATCCACTAAGGCTCGCCAAACCATCCGCCATGTCCTTCTCTCTCTATCCTGTTCTGGTGTGTGTGTATATATTACGAAGTTGTCGCACGGTGGCTGCGGTGTGGTGCGGACGCCTCAATCGACGGCCACCCGTCCCAAGAAGCGGCGTCGTTGAGCTATGACGCGCACCACGGGGCCGACGGCGGACGTATTCTGCCGTGCACATCCCAATTTGGTCGACGACTCGAACGGTGATCGTTAAAGCTCCACCTGGCTTTGTTCCCACCGTTCCGCTTCCCCTTGCGTCGTCCTCCCCGCAGCGCCATCTCCCAAGTCGGCTTCCCGTCGAAGCCCCAATTAACGCTAATGAGAGTCCACCGCGCTCCCTTATGCGAGTCGTATAACGCGTAATTACGCATAGATTCCGCAGCAATGCACCTTGCGCTTCCCTCCCCCATTTCTATACACTCTCCCACGTAAACGACTTCCACTTCAGAGACCGAGCGGATATAAGCCCCCCCGTTTCCAGACTCCGCCGCACCTTTCCTTGAGCCCTGGCTCGGCTCCAATCGATCGTTATTTACCTCTAGCACGCTTTTATTTCCTCTCGCATCATTACACATCCGCTGCCGAAGGCTCACGATGGCTGCCGGTAAGCCGGTGAAATGAAAAAGCGGAGCTGTACGCGCCACGTTTTGCGAACGTTACTACGGGCAAGATACTTGTTTTTCTCTTTTTAATTAAAGCGAAGCTTCCCATACCTCATTGATGGCGTCGTTCGTCCCATTAAAACGCACTGCAGCGAAGCCAACTTTACACAACGGGTTTCACGAAACGATGATGATGACGAAACGGTTTTCACGAGCTTCACGAAACGGGTTTCACGAAACGATGAAGAAAGTAGGCTCGTTTGCCAGGTAGTTTGGGTAAAACAGTCACCAGTAACAACTGCTGCGCCCGTTCATTTTTCTATATAAGAGATGCGAGAGATGCTGCAAGATGTTTACAAGAAGATGATGATGTTTGGCAAGAGATGCTGCAAGCTCGCGGGCCCAGACCGGCGCTATAGTCTATAAACGTCGCGCGATAACGCGATAACTTCGGGGCGACGTAAAATATATTCACCCGAGCCCTGTCGGAAACCGCTGACGTGTGTACATAGCCTATCAGCAGCAAAGAGAAATCCACGCTTCAGAGCGTCTGCCGTCCGAGTGCTATAGTCCTCCAAGCTCCTCCGTCCTTTCTCAATTCTTTACAACTCGCTTGCACCCCCTGACAAGCGCACGAAAACGGCATGCGGGCGTCGTATTTGGAACCGCAGTTAAAGTGGCTGCTTTTCTCAGCACCCCCTCCCCCTCTCGCTTCCTGAGGCGCATTCGAACTACATCCGACACGCCGCTGTACTTCCGAAACCGGTCCGCACGCATAACAATCAGACGTCCGCTTTCGCCCTCTTTGAGCAAATCTGTCGCGCAGGAAGACGGCCGCTTACCAAAAACTAAACTACGCGATACTTCCGTTGTGACAACCATCAGCACTACTTTCTTGCCTTTACCCCCCCCCCCCCTCTTTTTTTTAAGTACGTTTTATTTGTAGCTGCCTCACTCTATGATGCCATGCAGGAATGTTAGGAATGCGCCCACGATCGTGCTGTCAAAGCACACACACAAAAACGTGTAGCGCCGCGTACACGCAGGCCACTATGTACGCCTAGCCGCCTCTCCTAGTCGAGCGACAGAAGCGGGGGCATTCATATACATATGAACAGTCGGCGAACCAACACGCGCACAACAACGGAGCAGCGAGATAGCAGAGTTGCCGGGAACGAACGGGGAGGCGTCGGTCGGGAGGTTAACCGGCTGTTGTGCGCGGCGACCACCAGCGCAAGATCGGCCCCTCCGCGTTGAGCACGTCGCTCTCGCGAGTGCCGGCTATGCACAAAAGGAGAGCATTGTTGTCCCCGCAGTTGTTGAGCTCTCTGACCCCAGCTGCTCCTCCCCCCTCGATGCCCCGACCTCCGGGGCCTCTTCTCTACCGCTCCAGCGCGCATGCGCACTCGGCCGGCGAGAAGATCGTTTTCCTTTTTTTTTTTTTTTTGTCGCGTGCATAATGGTAGGAATGCGTCGCAGATAAGGAGCAAAGGACGCCGCGCAAGCACTGTGCGCGGGAACATCTATAGTGCGCCGTCATTTAAACATTTAGAGGTCGGAGGACGGTGAAGAAGTTTGGCCCGGGGGCAGAGGCACTTTCTCAGGACAGACAGCCTGTCGGTAAGTGGTACCCCCGGGCTTACACAGATATACATCAATGTGCGACGTAGGTTCTCATTCCTTTCCCGTTGTTTTCCTGTGGATGAAAGTTGTTAGCCTGTTTCGTCCCCTTGTTGTGTGTATATATAAAAAAGAGAATACGAAGATGAAATAATTCCGAAACACCGCAAAGCAACATACGGCGTGCTTGCTCCCACAACTGAGCCGAAAGATGGCACGCTGTTATAATCAGTAATTGGCGAGTCGCTAAACCAAAAAGCCGTACCAGGCGGCGAAAACACATGCGCTGCTTGTCAGGTAACTGGGCATTCGGCCTAGTTAACCATAATGGTCACTGACTCATTATATCGCTGCGCGAAGCGCCTGCTTGCGGCGCAAGATGGCGTGGAGGATTCGGGATGATAAACTGTCCTTATGAGACGAGAGCGTTTTTATCCTGCCGCAACCAAAATACGGCGCGTGGATCCCTTGCTTAGTGGTAGAACGGAACACCGCGCGTGACTATATGGATTGCGCCGCAAACACTCGAAGCGGCGAACAAAAGCAGCCGGCAACGTTGACGACGAACAATCGGAGACCGGCGTCAACGTGGTTAGGCCGTTCGTCTGCATTACAATCGGCGTCTAATTTATATCGACGTTCATAAATAACGCCAGCTGTCGCTCTCTCCTCTGCTATATCCTCGGGATAAGTCCGTGGCTTTGTTGCGCTAACAGAAATCGCAATAAGTCATCGTTAGCCTCGCCGTTAAAGGCCGGTATTTGCCGCTTTATGGCTTCTCTGCGCTTTGCGTCGGTTAGGAGGAAAATGTGTTGATTCAGTGGGTGACAGTGGGCCTTCAAGTTACGAGACATTCAATTCCTGATTTCATAAATGCGCGTCGTGGAAACTTCTTTCGCCACAACTTGACAAGACGAAAGAAGTAGGCGCGCACATTTTGTTATGGATTGAAAAACTGTTTGTAAACCCGGCAATGACTCTCGAGCGGCTTCTTTTAAGACGCTGCAGCAGCTGCCTCCAGGCTGACTTCGGTTATAGCAGAGTCCCTCAATGCTTTGAGGTACTCTGGTTATAGTAAGCAAACAACTAACCAAGCCCACCATGAGCGATTTACGAAGCGATTTACGTCGAATTCAGAACGCCTCTATCTAAATTACGTGCTATGAAAAGAAGTACTGCAGTATTTTGACCTCTGCATATATATATATATATATATATATATATATATATATATATATATATATATATATATATATATATATATATATATATATATATATATATATATATATATATAGATATATATCAAAACAAAACTCATAATGAGCGCCAGAAGAAAAGGTACGTAGAGACTGAAACACACGAGAAAAACATTACGAAGTGAAAGTTTACTGACGTTTCAGGAAGAGGACTTCCTTTCCTCAGAGTACTCTAAAGGAGTCCTCTTCCTGAAACATCAGTAAACATTTATTTTTTAATGTTTTTCTCGAGTGTCTTTGTCTTTGGCAGGTGAGTAAGCTCACACGTTGTTTTTCACAATATCAGTTTTATGCTGCCGTATTTCCTGCCAAATATTTTATGAAAAATTTCCGTTTACACGCCTCGCTTTTTGCCTCGCTTTTTGCATACGGAACTCCACCGACGCTTGACCCTGGCTAAGAATGCGGTGTCGCGTGGAGAAAGTACCGTGGGAGAAAAGCGAAATACGTCATAAGCTCCAGTGTTCGCGGAGACACGAAACGGCAAAAGCGGAACCGATCCCCCGGTGGTGGCGGTGTCTCCGAGCCAATGTCCCCGCGGAGACAAATCTCTCTTCCTCCGCCCTCTTCCACCTGAGCGGTGAACAATGGAAGACGTGGAGATCCTCTCATCAGATGACGCCCGCTTCCAAACGCAGGAGGGCAGTGACTCCTCTTAGGAAGTTTTCTACTCCTATTTTCATTTTTTTTAAAGGAAGCCGGAGCCCCTGCAGCGTCGCCTATCCGCGATTAACATCGCCGGCGCCGTGCGACCCCAGCGGTGAGGGTCCACCGGGTAAGCCGCGCAGAGACGACACGACAGCCGAGACGGCTAGACCTTGTGTTGCTCACGGACTCTTTTATTCAAGGTCACCTTCAGATATTTCCGGTTCCGGAAGGTTCCGCTCTTTTCCCTTTCTTTTGCTCCGCGGGATATACTTCGTTTTTTTCACCGCAAAGGTCAACAGGGGTGACTGAGGTTAACGAGAAGGAAGCCTTAGCAACACGGAGACCATCGCTCACGACGCGCACTTGTTGCGCCAGAAACCCCGAAGATCAGGGGTTAGGCGTAATCTCGAGTGCATACCCCGAAATACAACTGCAGCTCCTCAGTTTCCATGGCAGGTGTGCGCGCGCTTGGACGGCTGCGGTTCGTAGCGGACAGTGAGTGCGCATTTTTCTCTGTTTATTTGAGTCTGTTTGTTTATGCGCATATTTAGGACTGCAAACAAAACAACAGAAAAAAAATGCGCAATCATAACAGTCCTTGAAAACTCTCTTCTAAAGCTGCCAGAGCTTTCAAATTGCCGAATGGGCTCACACTATATCACAAGGTGTAGCCACATGTCACTTGCAGCGCAATTTGACAAAATTAAAATACGAAGTATATATACGCTTCGCTCGGTTTAGGCGACGTATGAACTCGTCTGTGACTCTGTGAGTGTGCAAATATTCGTGCCGACTCGGGTGCTTTTAAATCGAAATTCTCATACAACCTACCCAAATAACGCAACTGCTGCCGTCGCGTGGGAGTTACAGCTTAGTGGCGTCAAAAGAAAGACATCAGCGTCCGGACATTCATACCGTGTTGGTACGCGCCCGGCTATTTTGCGATTTCCGCACAGAGTAGCGCGACCTCCGTCGACCTCATCGTGACAATTGCGTCTCCGGCTCTTCAGTAAGTGCGGAAAGAAACAAACTTGGATAGTGGAGGTTGGTATCTGGGTCACCGACGTGTTTACTCACGGCGACGGCAACAGACAGTACTAATCACACATTCGCTTCTTTTTCTTTCATGTAACACGAAAGTGTTTTATTCCCGGATACACCAAGATTTCACTGGCGTCACATACGTCACGGAAATGACGCCAGTACAACGAAGCAAGCGGACTGTAAAGGGTGCACATCTGCACAATGGGTCTTTTTGCGGGGAAGCACCCTTTAGTACTAACGAGTACGTTATACTTGGGGTTGTTCGTTTTTGGGTTTTATATTTTAACACGAGAATGTTTTATGCCGGGATACACCGAGATTTCCCTGACGTCATATTCATCACGGAAATGACGCCAGTACACCTTTGCCGAAGTAACACCCACCCACCCACACACCCACGCTCACAAGACAACCCGCGACCAGGAAATCATGCTCAGCTGCAGATTTAACTGCACATTTCACTTTCGAGTTTTACCGATTCCTATGACAAAAAAATCGACCACAGTTTTTTTTTTTTTTTTTTTTTGTATGGGAGTGGGTTTTTTTAATACCCCAGATGTTGAAACGCACAACTCGACGAAGCGCAATAATAATAGCGCAGTGGGAAACGTTCCTTAAACAAAAGCGTATAACAGACAGCGCGGCAAAGTTTCCCCTTCCGTCGCCGAACGACTACTTTAAAGACACGCAGACTAATAACTGGTGCCCCTAACGGCACTGCAAATTGAGCCATGCTTCGCCGTTGAAAGCTGCGCTTCGAAGCGAAGTCGGCGGCCGTGGTAATGCTTCTTTCGCGCTTTCCTGTCTCCACGACGCCGGATAAAAGAGGAGGCTAAAGAGACGGCGAGATGGGCGGAGAGAGACAGCGTTTATTGAGTTCAGACCCGGATAAGACGAGTGGTCACTTTACATTCGTCAAAGACAGGAGAGGCGGGGGGCAGTAGAGTGACGGTGGTGGGGGTCCTACATGCCACCAGCCAGCCCGACGGCGGATCACAATCAGTGACAGGGGCGAGCATATCCTCTTCTTCCCCCCACGGTGGCATCTGGGCACGGCGCATCGGCGGCGGCCGCCCGGCAATTCTCCCGGGCTTGACATCCCACAGCGCTGATACGAGAGGGTCCGCAGCTTGCCTAAACGCCGCCGCAAACTCCGGAGGCTGGCGTTATGAGGGCAGTCGGAGAGTCGAGTGGAGCCGCACGCAAAAGGGAACTGCGCTGCAGTCACCACCTGTCGCGGTCCGGGAGGCGTAGGCATCTGCGGAATGCCCGGAAAGAGCGAGGGGGCTCTCAGGACGGGGCAAGTCCAGGCAAGGGCCGGGGCGCACATCCTGTCCGGCTGAGCGCGTGCGGACGCGTGACAGGGATGTGAAAAACGTAGTTCGAAGGGGCCAGCCGCCTGGCCTTTGTCTTCGCTCGCAGCAGAGACAGGCGGGGAGGGAGCAGATATCCCGGTTGGTGGTCAAACGGGGCGAACTTCGACAGATCGCGGCGCGTCGTTCATAGGAACAACCTTCGTGGAGGGAAGAAACTTTAGAAGAAATAAATTGCATACTCGGGCGCATACTTTATCAAAACACGAATTTTAATTGATCCGCATCAAAGTGAGTTACCGCGCTGTGCGTCTTGTAACTATGTGTGTGTCGGCGACCGTAGAAGTCGGGTACACGGAAAAACAAATAAAGAAATTTCACTCACGTAGCGGCAATGAGACTTGCCTTCAGCAGACTACAGTTACATAGTTACAGAGCACAGTTAGAGTACAGTTACGACACAATACTACGAAACTGTACTGGGATGAAGGCAAGTTTCATTGCCGCTACGTGAGTAAAACCACTCTTTGTTCTTGCCGAGCATCCGACTGTTTGCTTTATATATATATATATATATATATATATATATATATATATATGTGTGTGTGTGTGTGTGTGTATAGCGAATCAGAAAATGGGAAATGAGGGGCTCGGTGAATTAAGACAGAATAAGGGTTGGCAGTCAAGAAAACCTCGGAAAGCAAAGGGCGGAATGCGGTAGGTCATAGACACAGATGGAGAGTTTTTTGAGTCAGAAAGAAAGTGGTGAAAAAATGCCCGACGGGTGGGATCCGAACCCACAACCTCCAGAATACCGGTCTGGTGCGATATATATATATATATATATATATATATATATATATATATATATATATATATATATATATATATATATATATATATATATATATTCTGTGCCCCATGGTTGAGGCTCGCCGGGACTCGAAAGGAAGGGCCGCTTACGCTACTATATAAAATTCTTCCACTCCACCCTCGTCGCGGCATACATATCGCGCACAAATGGTTGTTCAGCTGTCGCGTGTTATACAAAGGCGTCGCCTTCCTTTTTCTTCAAAGAAGAGAGAGATAGATTCAAAGAAAGCAGCCCCCAAGGAGAAGGAAGATGATGAAGCGGGCGGAGAAAGAACTGATAATGGCTCTTGCATGCCGACGTGTCGACGACAAAGGAAACTCGCTGCATAGTGCGCTCTCCGTGCAACAAACGTACGCAATGCTACTCTTCTTTTCGGGCACTTTTCGAGGTCCTTTTTTTTTTTTTGCTTTCAAATTTCCCGCTATTTTCTCCTCCTGTGCCGAGGGCAAAAAAGAAAGGACAGTCTTTTCCCATTACCGTTTACATAAGTGCGCCCAAGACGGTTCTCCCGCGGTCATTTTCCGTTCCAGTCTCTCCGAGGGGCCGCGGCCAATACCAGAGATATAACAACTTCCCCGCTGCTTTCGGGACTCTCTCGCGCATCGAGAACGCGGCCTAATGGATACTAAAACGCCGCTGCCTCTGCCCGCACCATTCAATGTGTATCTTCTGAGCGGGACCGCGCGGACAAAGAGGGACGTCGATCGTCGAGACACCATAGTGTGACGCGGTTCGAGAGTATAGAAACGTGATGTATATATAGGAAGTGTTTATCCCCTCAGAGCGCACCGCGAAGGACCTTGTAATGGGTTTGGGTCTCTGTCACGGAACAAGCGAAGCTGCACCTAAAGTGTTAGGCCTTAGGGGGTGATACTTACGGTATACACGAAACCAAGTATGACGGCAGGGCGCGTTTGAGATTAAGCAAAAGTGAAACGGCTTTTCCGCATTGATTCTGAGTGGCGAGCAAAGCTGGAGAACCTGGAAGAACTTGTTTGGCATGTCGGTGGGGAAGTAACTGAGTAGTGTATCTCGTCTTTCTTTTTATAAAGAGCCTGCGGAATCATTACACGAGTTTAAAGAAAAAAACGTCGTGCGAGCGATCATCATTCGTATATTTATACATATTCATCCAGCGTGAAGCATTTTTGCCTGCCCGCAGCGTCTCTCAAAAGCAAATCGCAAATTTACATTGACTTCTTTTTGTGCTCTGTCGGCGAACCAAAAAAAAAGAGATGCTCTCAAGCAAAAGCCGGCCCCGTATAATAACCGAAACCGAGATTCGAGCGATGGCAATCGAGAGAATTTTTGCTGCCGGTGCAAGCATCGCGGCCACAAATTCTGCGGCTCAAACACTCGCGGAAAGATCAGAGCGAAAGATGAGACGATCCTCTCGAGCGAATCGCTGCAAACGCGGGCAGACATCGCGACACGAAAGAAAAAAAATGAAAGAACACCGACAGGAGAAATAAAAAAGGTCACGAAAACAGGAACGGCGGAATACTTTCAAGCTTGCAGCAGCACACCGAGGCACTCTCCCCACGACCACCAAGGATACGCACTCATTTATACGGGTTTACCTCAGCGCGTCTCTCATCAGATGAAAAGCAAATTCTCATTCCTCCTCATCCTCCTCATCCTCATCCTCCTTTTCCTCTTCCTTCTCCGGTCCCGGTCGTCGTTGTCGGGCTACCTTATATATATGCGACCGAGAACCGCATTCCTCTCGTATCGCAGAGGTTACACACGGGTCCTTGCAAGGCTGATCGGAATAGCAATCCGAAAAAAGACGAAACCGCCGGCCACGTCGGGAGAAAAAGACGGGGCGGAATGTACCGATATACGAATATCGGAATGCTCCTCCTTTCGAAGTCGTTCCTCGCTTCCTGCGGCGCGGATCGATTGGTTCGCTAAACATTTCGAACACGCAAGATGCGAATTCGATAGCTCTTCGCCCATTCCCGGACAACAAGTCTGGCGGGCAGGCACGATTTTCGGGGGATATGAAAAAGGAGATTAATGGGCCTCTCGCCGCGCGCCTGGCTATAAGCTCTGCTCTTGTAGCGATTAAATTACGACGGAAAAGGTCGGGACGTTTTTGCACTACTGAATAGCGGCCCGAACAAGCTAGAAACTAAATGTTTCAGCACGAGGTCAGGCCTGTACAGAGCGTTGAGACAATTTTTTTCAGGCACTTCGAAAATTGTCCAGTTCTTTCCGGTTTCTTCCTCGCTAGGGAACGGAATGAAGTCGACTTACTCTGTCCGTTACGCGCGGTCTCCCTTTCCTAAGCAGCAGTAGCTTGATGTAGCCAAGTTGGTGGGACATACCAAAGAAACAATAGCGCAAAAGACAGGAGGACGGAACGCAGTACAATAGACGGGCGCTAACTTCCAACTAAACATTATTTGAAGGAATTCAGGTTTTTATACATTGGAGAGCGATTGCCCCGCAGTCGGGTCACGACGATTTTCTACTGCATCAAAAAGGCTATCTCCTTATCCCGTAAAGGGTGGTCCATTTACGACCGGTGGCTGCCATCGAATGGCTGTCCGCCAGCCCTCGCGTCGCTGAGACAGTCGAGTGTTTGGGACGGAGCTATTCACTTGTCCACGATCGGCCCTCGCGATATGAAGAGTTTCCAGTATCTCTTTTTCTAGCTTGTCCCTGGAACGTGCAATAAAGTTGGTGTCCTTAAGAATCGGATGGCATTTGCAACGCTTGCAATGGACCGTCAAATGTCCCTCAGCATTATTATCACCGACCGAGTTGGGTTCGCGTGCCCTCTCATTGTAACAACTGCCAGTTTGCCCGATATACACTCACTTTCAGCTCAGTGGGATTTCGTATAGAACATTCCTCGTACACTGCGTGTACTGAACTGCGTGTTTTTTTAGAGCAAGGGCTTGGCTTCGCCTTGGTCAGCTTGCACCCCGTCTGTTATACTGTGTTCCTTCGTCCTGTCTTTTGCACTATTGGTTCTTCAGTATGTCCCTTTTCTAAGCCTGCTAACACATATCCAAGGATTTTGTTAGCCAACCATTCTTAATTACGTAACCTAAAGCCAGCTTAAAGCTGACCATCTAGTGGAGACAGGGTATACGAAAGGATGTGAGCGCATATGAGCCGCGTTTACACAGACGTTGAGGAGGTTCAGGCTGCTTTGCTTGTGGCATCCCGCCCAACCTTGCTGTAAAACATCGCTCAATATCGGAAACGTCACATCCTTCACTTTTAACACGAAAGTGTTTTATTCCGGGATTCACAAACATTTCACTTACGTCACATCCGTCACGGAAGTGACGCCAGGACAACGAAGCAAGCGGCCTGTAAAGGGTGCACCCCTGCACACAAGGTCTTTTTGCGGGGAAGCAACCTTTCGTAGTAAAGAGAGCGATATACTTTGGGCTGTTCATTTTCGGGTTTTATATTTTAACACGAGAGTGTTTTATGCCGGGATACACAGATTTCACTGACGTCATAGCCGTCACGGAAATGACGCCAGTACACCTTTGCCGAAGCGACCCGCCAGGAGGACGTGGCTCGCCAAGCACCCCCACAAGACAGCCGCCGACCCGCTAATCAGGCTCAGCTGCAGATTTCGCTGCACATCCAACTTTCGTGTTTTCCTATGACAGAGGAATCAGCCACAGTTTTTTTATCTTTTCGTTCTGGTAAAGCCGAAGATTAAATTAACTATGCGTTGCAGAAATGATCGGTCAAATTGTGCCTTTGCGCGCTGCAGGCATACACAACTGGACCTCGAGACACGCTTTAGTAGACAACCACGCAGTAATATTCAGTTGGCCTAGAGGCTTTTTAACGTGCGCCGAAACCCCGCGAGCCGGTGTTGTGCCTCTACCGCTACCACAAAAATAGCCGTAGCTGACGGAAAATCGAACCTGCGTCCTTGCGACCAGCGGCTCAGCACGGTGAGCCACCATGCCGGGTGCGTTGCTGATTCGAGGATATTTTCATGCAAACCTGATGGCGGGCAGTCGCGGTGTTGTGGCTATTCGGACCAAAGAAGCGTCTTCTTCACGTGCATGCGAAGCGTGCCACACGAGCATACATGTACCCAATCCACGCGAAATCGTGCCACGCGAGCACTTATGTACCCCCAACCTACGCCAATTCGCCTGTAACCACTTAAACCTTTCATTTCTAGGTCCCGCACCCACGAGTGAATTTGAACATATCAGTCGCGACCATGACGACCCCGCTATATTAGAGTTGATAAAACCCAGTTTGCTTTCAAAAACAGGCTCTACAAATTGGCGGTCTGACCGTCTACCTATACTATCAATGCCGACAACTGACTGTGTGCACTTCATAGATGGGATCCCCCCAGACAGGAACAATGCCAATGGTGTACTTTGCACCTCCCCCCTCCCAACTTCCCAGTAGAGCCTCACGGCCTCTTGCTTTAATAAAGTGTTCCCTCACTCACTCACTCACCCAACCGGACATGAAACTGAAAAGCCGGCCCCGCTTGCTTTGTACACCAGGATCAGTAAAAGGGCGACGGGTCCAGGCGGGGCTTTCATCGCGAGTTTAGCATTCTCGGTCGGGTGGTAAAACTCCGCCCGAAACAATGGGACGCTGCGCTTGATTATTCATGAGCCGAAACCGACCGAGACACAAGGGACGGTCAAAGCAGGGGACCGAACGCGGTTAGTGTTTCTTGTATCGGCCCGTCGAATCTCGTGCGGGCGTTTTATTCGGACGCAGTATCGTTTTCGATCTGCACACGCCAGCACGACTGAGCGCGAGCGAGCTGTTTTCCCGCGGTGCACGAAGCTATTGTTACAGCGGGATCGCCGAGCGTAAGCTGACGGAAAACATCGTTTATCGCATTAACCTCTTCCTCTCCGTGCTATTTCTTTTTTTTTTTTTTTCGACAATCCGCGGAAATCCAGGAAGGCCTTTCTATATCCCTGACAGCTACCATAGTCTATAGAGAGACGAATTTCGTATATATCGAGTTCCCAGTGTTCATTTTCACTTGGAGTCCCCTCTCGCTGATGGGGAGGGGGTGCCCCGACCGAGAGTCAGCATAAAACAATGTTCACGCATACAGTGATAGCAACGCACAACACAGAGATATCAAGGACTAACAGAGACATCTCACGACCTTCGCGTCAATATGTAAGCGGCGCACAACCAACGACTACGACTACGAGCGACCAAAGAGTTCTTTCCAGGCAGCTGACACTGAACTAAAGGCATAGTTATCCCTTCCCACGTCCCCCTCCCCTAAATCAACCCTACGCTCATCCATGGCAGTGCCCAAGCGCAACAAAATATTAGGAATAAGCGTGTCCTCACTCACTCACAATGACATGGGCCGCAAATAGCAGCCCGGCTGTACGCTCTTTACGCTCTCGGCCCTCAACCCGCGTATTCCGAAAACCTCCGTCTCCTCGTTGAAGCTCTTAGCACGAAGTACAAAGGAATGCGGCAGCGGCCACCTCACACGAGAGGACACCCGAACACGTGAAACTTTCCCACCAGTCCTTTAACTGCTCAGCGCGATGGCGCGCCAAGAACTGGACTGCGGCCGCTAACAGCGAGTGTGGGCGAAAAATGCGCGCGACGATTAAATTTTGCGCACCGTCGCTGGTGCGAACTTCCTTCCTCCACACGCATAGACCCCTTTCCCTTCCCTCCCAGCCACACTCGGCGATTCTAATTCCGCCCAGGCCTCGGCCCCCTTCTCACCCCTCGTCTATGCCTGACCCGTCGCGCGAACTCTGCGCAGCCAAGCGGAATAAGCACGCCCGCGCTAATTGCCGCGCGGCAGCGCTGAACTCAGCGCGCTCGGTACCGCAGGCCCAATGACCGCCGGGGTATGCAGCGGGCAGCGCGGACCTCCTATGCAGCGCGACCACGCTTCTGCAGGCGCGCTGTTCGGACTGATTAATCCCCCGCTTGTGACGCCGAGGCAGCACTTCGCAGTGACGCCGACGCGCCTGTGGCCGTGTGGAACTGCAGAACGCTTTGGCGGCTGAACAGGCTCGGAACGACCGACGTGCTTATTCTCTATCCATCTATAAAATTTGTGAGTGAATGAACTCACGATTGAAGTCACGATTGGTGTGCCCCTGTGCTGGAGTCGGCGTCGAGAATAGTTTCGTGAGGCTATTATACGTTCGAACAAAGTAAGCGTTCCTTCAGGTGTCAAGGAAACCGCGCAGTTTTGGTACGGAGCTCACGACAAAGGGGTATAGAAGAATTCAGGTAAAGCGGAGGAAATTTGTAGTGTTACGTAAGACCTACTACTGCAATTCTCTTTGCGTTAACCTTGACTACCAGTGGCCAGCGGGAAACATTATTACCTAGCGCAGAACTGGACTAAAGAAGAACGCAACCGTAAGCAACTATACTCAGGAACAAGTTAAGAACGGCAATAGGTCATATACGGTATCACTCCGCCTAAGCAACGGGACCCGCTTATCAACGGTCGCGCGCATTTGGAAAGAAGATTGCTATGAATTTCTGATATCCTTTGCCTTTTCTCACTAGTTTGTTTGTCGTCGCTTTAGTAGTTTATAAGCATATTAAGTAAAAAAAAAAACGAAAGCTGCTCGTGCCATGTTCAAAATATTCCCAGTAACGCACTACTTGCTCCGCGCGGAGTAACATCCGGCTGCGGTGATAAGGGGGGATGACGCGACATCACCCCGCTACAAAGGGGATACCGCTATCCATCATCATCATCACCGTCGTCGTCGCCGTTCTTAAGTTGCACCCGAGTATAGCCCACATCGACAAGCCGGTGAAAAGTCTAACGTAATGGGCAGGTGCTTCAGCGCTAACGAGTGCGCATTTTATTCATCCCCTCGATCCCTTCCGTAACAACAACGAACGGCCGGCGGGTCGGAATAAAACAAACAAAACACGGCTATGTAACTCAATGACGCAAAATTTAATCGAAAGTGATTGAAAGAGATACAAAACAAACAGTTTACAGCAACAAAGTTTCCGCACGCGTAGCGTTTGACCCTACCGCAGATAAACATCTCAGCCACAGGGTCGCTTGTTTGCCATAGCTGCGCGTGCAGCACAGCACTGCCCAGATCCTGTCTGGGGGGCGAGGAGGGAAGGGTGCTTCATTTACGACCGGGGGCTGCCATAGAATGGCCGAACGCCAGCCCTCGCGCCGTCGAGTGTTTGCGATGGAGCTGTCCGGCTTGTTTACAGCGGCTAGCTGCCCCTCCTTAGAGCCGCGCAATTAGTCCGGACTTTCTCTCAAGGAGCGCAATTAGCATCGTCCTGAAAAGTTCGTTTGCCCGAAGCTGCCTGGCGCTGCGCAGATACGCCGCCGCGCTCGAGGAGAAGGCGTCGCCCTTACGGGCAAACCGCACACTCAACGAGGCCTCGCGTTGCGCCATTTTTGCGGTTTGCTTTTTCGCCGGTTTACACCTTTGTGGAGACTTTGAAGGAAGCACCGATGACGCCCGAGGACGGTGGCGATAACAGATAAACGCACGTAAACAAAGTAATGCCGACAAAAAACACAAAGTGCACAAAGTGGAGGCTGACGAGTGCTCACTTGCGACGCCTACAGGCCTGGTTTGGGTTTGTAACCAGTGTGGTAGCAGCTGCGGCGATTTCCAGAGAGGGTGGCCGTGGTTTTGTGGGCTCCGTTATTTAGACAGCAGTCGCTGCCGACGTCACCGCCGGAACGCCCACACTTTTGTAGCCGCCGCTGTTTTGACGGCAGCGCACGAGTGACACTGCATCTCTGCATGTGGTGTTAGGTTGTGAATTACGCCATCACACGACTGACGCTCGCTGTTAATTTTGGAGTAATTTTGGAGTAATGCTACAGAAGAACCAACCGGCACTAGAGCACGCGGCGCGGCGCTCACATTTCGAATGTAATGTACTACCTCACGTGACAGTTGTTATAGATCTAGTAATACAAGCTTCGAAGATGTATCCCGGTATTCTAAATTCCTCCTCCACTCCAGCCTGCAGTGAAGGATATCCCTTGAAAGAGACTTGCGCATGTAAAAGCATTGCGGCGTCCTTCACCCAGGCGAGTGGAGGAAACACAAGGAGTAGGAAACACAAGAAAGGCTCAGAGTACGGCCGCTAGTAATACAAGCTTCAACATGGTGCTACACAGAATAAAAAAATGAATTAAACGAATTCGTTACCTAATAGCAGTGGATATCTTATACACCCAGTGTCGTTAACACTCTCTTGTCACTGTGTAAGACTGGAACGAAGCTAGAGGAGAAGCTTTTCTTTTAGGGGAGAAGCCCCATAGGGGCTCGGGCTGTTGGCGTCTAATGTCGTCGTCGTAACCATCGTCTCATGTAGTCACGGTAATAAAACACCGGGACACTCGTTTGCGCCTCTCACTAGAACGCTTCGTGACGGGTACTAAAAAAAAAAACAAAACACCGGGACACTCGTTTACGCCTCGCACTAGAACGCTTCGTGCTAGGCTTTTACAGCAAAGCTGTATACCCCCCCCCCCCCCCACCCCCACCAATGGTTTCATCTCCGTTGGCAAAAACGCCAAGGCGCGAATAATACACTTATATACTGCATGATTCGTCCCTTCCCAGGTTTCACGTTAGTGAAGATGGCCCGGGACTTTTCTTTTGTTATAAGATTACTTAGAAATATTAAACATAACTCTCCATTCGGCTCAGCAAATGCGTGTCCTAGGAAGGAAAATTATTCCTTCACTGCAGTGAATCACAGCTTCTCCACGCTAACAACACTCAACGGCCGCCCACAGAGAAGCTGCTCAGCGGACGCCGGTGGTGAGCAGGCAGTGCACGGCACTCCGAAGGTGGACCGTGCACCAACGGAAGAAGAAAGAATCCGCGCATCCCCGCAACCAGCACGCAGCATCCGGGGGGAACGCGTGCAGTGCCAACGCCGGTTGCCGGGGCTACCGGCAGGCTGCAAAGTGGCCGCTCCGGCCGAGGAAGGTCCGGCATACCTTTTCACGCTGCTCACGATGATTAACGATGGGGAAGGGAGCGCTTTCACGCAGCATCAGGAGGCGGGCATAGCAGAGCTCTGCTCAGTGCGGCGGCGTCGACGTGCCGCGCCTCGAGCACCTCGTTTACGCAGAAGCCGAGAATGGCTCCAGGAGGAGGGGCCGCTCAAACGGAAAGAGAGAAGAAGAAGAAGAAACAGGTCGAGTCATGCATTCGCCGATACGCTACGCCGCGGCGCCTTTACTTGCTTACGCCAGGAATTCGGCGCCGCATAGTAAGTCAATCCGAACGAAACCTTTCTTTCGTTACCTTTCACCCCTGCCCGCCCGTTCCCCTTCTTTCGTCGTAGACGGCGGCGGATGCGTCTGGCTGCGCCGTGACGCAGACGGATTTCGAACCGCCCGCCAAAGGGCGACGATTCGGCAGACGCAATAAAAACTGTTTCGATCACTCTGCCGAATACGAAAGAAACAAACGAACAGACGGTGAAGGAGGAGTACACTAACCCACGCTGCGGGGCGTAAGAAGAGATGGATGCATCTCGCCCTTCAGTGTTCGATATCGACGTACACTCCTCTCTTATGAAACGTTCGGGCGAGCAAGGCGCATTTTTGAGGAGGCACGACGGGTTCACACGCCACGCAGCGGTGCCACGACAGACGGCAGTTCAACCAAATAAAACGACCGGGGCATGGGGTCGGAGAACCAAGAGAGAGCCCACCAAGCGGCGGCGATTCGGCAGCATCATTTCTCAGGTGCTCGCCGCCGCCGCGCCGACGGGAGAGATCCGGCGGCGGCCAGAGAGAAAAGGGAAGCACCACCACCGGTGCGGGGAAGAGGCCGGGCGCCAGGTCCGCGTCCCGGCGCAGAGAAAGAAATTGTTTCCTGCCACCTTCGCCTATTCGCTCTGTTTGTCTAGGAGAAGAAGGCACGAGGTGAAGTAAACACACACTAACAGGCACGCCCGGGCCGCAAACGACGAGGCATCCGCCTCTGTTTGCGGGGCGCCGATGCGCGAAAGCTGGGAGCTACCTGCCCGGCTCTCTTCTGCGGCGTCCTTCCGAATGGGGCCACAACGACCACTGAAGAGAGAGGGAGAGAAGAGGAATGCACGGCAGCAACTGACAAAAAGCGCCCGACGTGGAAATAGAATCGAAAGAAAGCGTCTCAAAGCGAGGCCGAAACCGCATTCCAGAAGAGATCGTGGGATTCCGAGCTCGCGCGCCGGGGAGGCGCGCGGAGGAAGACAGATGCGGCGCAAAACAAAAGCGAGACCACGCAACGCCACCATGAAAGCGGGGAGAGGGAGGAGGACATACCTCAGCGTCTTGTCTATCGGTGGGTGGCTTCGGAGATGCTAACAAGACGGACGAGGTGCCTCGCTCGCTCCCCTGTCTCCCTCTTTCCCCGTCTGCACGCCTTTATCCGTCGCCGCCGAGAGATACGCCGCTGCTGCCACACGTGCTCCTCTATTCTACTAGCCGATTCAAACTACGGCTATTACAAATTGCGTGCGCACTCCAAGTGTGCTCATCTTGGTTGCGCTGGCTTTTGCCGTAGCGCAGGTTCCGCTGGGGCCAAGGAACGTGTTAAATAAGGCTAAGGCCGCGTTCAGACTGTTGCCGCAACTGTCGTAACAACTTTAAAGAATGACGTCATGTCACATCTCAGCCAACCGAACTGCGTGATACGCCGTTCTTTTTTTTTTTTTTACGTCCATAGATGACGATACGGCTTTTGCGTCGGCAGTATGAACATAGCATTTGGCCCACTTTACGAATATCGGAGAAGAAAAATAAAGTATTTACCTATACCAATACGACGTACTACAGAGCACCTATACAAACTGCTTCAAAAATTTAAAACAGTGGAAAAAAAACCATTAGGCCTTCGGCGCCTTGTCCTCTGCTTGCCGTGCCCGTTTGTTCAATTTTATGCAGTCCTTCCCAGTTCTCCCCCTCTGTTCGTAACGCACCGCCTTCGCATTGGCTTCTCCCCGCGACTCAGGTGTCTAGAGGCTGAGCTTACAGTACGTAGAAGCAGGCAAGAAAATAAACATATACAAGAGACGTTATATCTATTCATGGCACCATCGTAAGTATATCAGTCTAAATACCTCCTAGCTGCGCTTTCATCTTCTTTATTTCTTGTCCCTAACACTCGGCCACCATTTTAATTGAGCCTGGTTTGTACAACACAACAAATACCTGGAATGGCTCAGGATTCGAGCCTTGGCGAGGCGCAACTTCTTGCCTGCACTCTTGCCGTAAATTGTCACCCCTTATCAGTATACACTGAAGTTCTGCATCATTTCACGCACTTCTGTGTACGCTGGTACAACATTCAAAAACACAACGCAGTTTAGACTTGTAAATCAAAACAAATTACATACCGTTTTACGTTTAGTTTAAGCACAGTTTCACAGTTGATACACATTTCCGAAGATTGGGGACTCTGTAAGTGCAAAAACTGTGGTTGATTCCTCTGTCATAGGAATCAGCGAAACACATAAGTGAAATGTGCAGCGAAATCAGCTGAGCATGATTTGCGGGTCGGCGGCTGTCTAGTGGGTGTGCTTGGCGAGCGACGTCCAGCTGGTAGGTCGCTTCGGCAAAGGTGTACTGCCATCGTTTCGGTGACGGATATGACGTCAGTGAAATCTTGGTGTATCCCGCCATAAACACTTTCATGTTAAAATATAAAACCCGAAAACGAACCCTAAGTATAACGTACTCGTTAGTACTAAAGGTTGCTTCCTCGCAAGAAGACCGTGCGTGCAGGGGTGCACCCTTTACAGGCCGCTTGCTTCGTTGTACTGGCGTCACTTCCGTGCCGGATATGACGTCAGCGAAATCTTTATGTAGCAGGGTAAAACTTTTGTGTTAAGAAGGATCTCGTCCACGGGTTTGTCACGCATGCAAACACTCAGTGGGGCCACTGTACGGCGACGCCGCGCGCAATGTCATCCGTAAAACGGTCTATCATACTCGTCTGTCTTTCAAAAAAACGTCGTTCATCAAGCCGTCACAGCGCTGCGCCTCTCTCCACCGCGCGAGATAGTGGGGCAGCGGAAGACGTCCCCAAGAATAATAACGAACATAGAGAGATCCCCTGGCAACCCTCAAGCACGAAAGTTACAAAACTAGTTATGAATATGACACCGGCCCGCGGGCGCTCTTTGAATTCAGCGTTCGCATAAATAAATCAAGAACACGCGTTTCCTCCGGTGACAAAGTGGCAAAGAAGGAACTTGATAGCACTGGTATCATTCTAGCAGTTTCTCCCCAATCACCGCTCAGCCCCCCGGTCTCGCTCCTTCCCATAGAGGCATATCTCACGGCATCCCAAGATACAAAAAAAAAAAGAAGAAACAAGAGAAAGAGGGCGCGAACTACGATATTAAGTTTCCGCCGCGCGCGCATGCATGAAGCCGCCACCGCAATCTCATTTTGTCCTTTCGGCAAGCTTGTCTCGAATCGCACGCCTCCCGGGCGGCGCATGGATTACCAAGGAAAAAAAAAATGCCAGGAAGTCCCGTATGTCCTTCACGATGCCGAAAACATAGAAAAGGTAAAATATTAACTAGTACCGCTTTACAGTGTCCGCATCTCTCTCTCTCTCTCTCTCTCTCTCTCTCTCTCTCTCTCTCTCTCTCTATATATATATATATATATATATATATATATATATATATATATATATATATATATATATATATATATATTATTCACGCACACACATTCCTCCCGTTTCCCTTGTGGTAGGCCAAGCTAACTGCTGCTCGCTCTCTTGGGGCGGCAGCATGCGAGACGGTTATCTTATTTTATTCAGCGCGCACAATGTAGGGCTTCTTTTCCTTCACTGCCGCCTTGCTCCCTGCAGGTTGATGAAAAGAGTTTCAAGCGCTTCCGGCCTCTGGGAACGATCACAGCCCAGAGAGAAGTGAGCGGCTGAATGATGAATAAATCGCGTGCCGCGAGAGTAACGCGGCACTGAGGCATAAAAGTCGATGTGAAGCAATACAACGTCATCCTAAACAAAGCTGTAGCCATGCGGAAATAAGAGAGAGAGAGAGAGAGAGAGAGAGAGAGAGAGAGAGAGAGAGAGAGAGAGAGAGAGAGAGAGAGAGAGAGAGAGAGAGAGAGAGAGAGAGAGAGAGAGAGAGAGAGAGAGAGAGAGAGAGAGAGAGAGAGAGAGAGAGAGAGAAAACCGAGTGGGAAATAACCAGTGCATTGAAGAAGAAACGTACGACCACTGCAGACATGGTTTCGTGCTCTTACGGAGAGCCAGGCGCCTTCTATGGACAATGACGGTCATACTCGTCTTGACGCCGGCGCGCAGTCTTTACGACAAAATCGCACATGACCCATGCGTTACCACGATTACACATACAGCCGAAGAGCCACAGTAAATGCAGCAGGGAGAAACCTATACAGAGATAATGCGTGAAGCAAAGATAAAGATAACGCAAGGGAGACGAAATATTGGCTGTGGCCTAACTCAGTTATGCCTATAGGTGTGCGTAGCGAGAGGTACGGTCAATGTTATTGTTTAGCTTGGTTCTCTGTACGGTTACGACACTTCTCGAGGCGTGCGGCTCGTTCTTCCTCCGTCTCCTCGGCTCGCTGCCTCCTCTTGGCTTCGTTCCGACGAAGAAGCCTGGCTTCTTTCAGTCTCTCCGACTAACTCTCAATATCTGCGACGACTCCCACCGAGCCTACACTTCTATATATACGATGCAACGCCGGCTCCTCAGCGGCTGTTACAACGCAGTTTCACCGGCTCCTCCATAGACTGTCCCCCACTCACCTCCTTCTTCCCTCTCTTTCTCTCTTCCTATCCATTTCCCTTCCCTGGATTGGGTTGTATGAGGGTGAACTGCCCAATGAGTTCAACAACATCCCCATTTCTTTTCTCTTCCCTGCTTTCTTGATACATCACCACCACCACCACCACCTCTGACGTCATGCCAGATGGCGCGCGGGCGGCGCTGCCAGCTGCGGCGGTCGCTAGGCAACCGCTCAGCTCGCGGTGCGGCCACCGGCCACGGCGAAACGGCGAGAATACGGCCATTGTAGGTCTCGCTACAAAAATGTAATAACAGCATGTTGCATATCCGTTATGCCTCTTAACCCAACGCGCCGAAAAACGCTCCGCCGCGCTCCCCCATGCGTACGCGGGGCGCGTGCTTACATCACGCGTCCTCTTCTCCACCGTGCTATCGTTCGTTCTCCTTCACTCGGAGAAGCCTCAAACACGTGGGACACAGGTTTTCACGACGTAAGCCTCCTACGCTTACGTACGAAATCACTTGCGGAGGACACTCGCAGAGCACTGAGATGGGCGAATATACTCGTCGTACCTAAAAACGTAATCTTGGGTTTAATGCGGCGATCGAGAGCAGAAAAGGTGGCCAGCGATTGCTGCAAACTTAGATGGCCGCGCAGAGACGCTTACTGTAGCCAATACACGATTGGGAGAAACGAAGGCAATGCGAAAAGGGAAATTATACATTTACTGCCGATAGATATACGCACGCAACCCAAGAAGGCGGCGATGGAGAATAAGGGTACATATTAAGATCCCCAGCACTTTGGGAACAGGCAAAGTGGCGAGCCGTGCCGATCGAGGCAAAAGGAAGAACTAGAGGCACTAAGGCGTGGCATGCGCGCGAGATGGACGGACTCGTCCATCGATCAAAGCGCCGCATTAACCGAACACCAAAGCAACGGAGACGTTCGCTGCTGCCTCCCACCACGGAGTGAGCACGGAGACAGATCCTTGCACTCCATTGCACGGGCGCCTCCGCGTACGTTTACGCCAGAGGCGAAAGTTGTCCGTGGAAACAAACAGCCGGATGAATCGATCGGAAAACAAAACACCAACAGTCAGGCGCTACGTACATAAGCACCAGAATGCAGAGAGGAAAACGGGACAGACGAACAGAATCACAAAACGAAAGTTGATAGACGCAAAGAAATGACCGAGCAGACATTTATTGAGCGGACCAGGAAGAGTTGCCGACGCTTGGCGGCGCCTCGTAAGACAACAATGACTGAAAAAAAAAAAGCAAAGCGGAAGACAAGAAGCGTAGAAACGGACAGTGACCGATCAGCAAATACACAAAATGGCACGAACGCGGATTGCGAAAGCCGTGAGAGAGCGAGATGGGAGAAGGAGGACAAATCCTCCGCAGAGCTACGTGGGCGGCTAGGAGACTTTTCCCAGAGGATGCATTTTCGCGTGGGGCTCTGGAGATGTACGCGCGCTGGACCCTGCGAAGCGCAGCGCAGCAAGAGCAAAGAAAAGGGCATCAGCGTGCGCGGACAACGTCGTTGGGCCGGGGAAGACGACAAACGCGCCTCTTGGAGCAGTGCCTCCGGGCCAACACGAATCCACGGTCGGCGGGGTTTCTCTAAACGTGTCCCCGCTGATTTCGCCCGGAGGGCACGGGTCCCGAACGTTGCAGAGAACGGAGGATACGCGTCCGAGTGCGTCTCCCTGTCCGTCTCTCTCGCTACTTCCCTTTCCCTTCTGCGAACGACCTGTTTTCCCACAGCACACCAGGGGCGATAAGGCCAGGCAGAATAAATGCAACCCCGTGAGGTGCTATCTTCGGCTCCGTTTAGGCAGCTGCAAAACGGGCTCTCCATTCCCGCTGGGAAGAGGATCGACCAAGTGCTGGCAACGGATCGCTCGCGAAAGGAGTGACCATTTCTAACCATTTGCGTCATGCGCTGGCGAAGAAGGGAAACTGAGGAGATCGAGGGGGTCAACAGGGGTAAAAAATTAACAGAACAAAAAATGAAGCTTTCTCCTTCTCTGCGGAATTTCCCAGAAGGAGTCCCGCTGCCATTGGGTCAGTAACAACTATCGCGCTCTCTGGGTTTGCGCGAGAGTCGTGGCAAATACGCCTTCCCGAACTCCTATTAGGCTTAGACCGCGATTCAAAAGGGATGGCAGAAAGAAGACAAACACAAGCGCTTGGGGAGCGCTTGTGGTGGTGTGGATAGGGAGGAACGAGACCGGCACACGTCCTCCCTTAAAAATCCTTCTCTGCTCCACAACGCCGACCACGTGTTGTCGAACGGACAGACATGGCGTCATCTCGGATGAGGCTATAAATGCTATCGCATTCTTTTCTTTTTTACAATTAAAAAAGTATATTCCTTTTCTTTCGTTTGCCACCACCCACTTTTTGCTCTCCCGTTTGCCTCCTATAAACATCGCGTAGCGCAAGCAACCGGACAAGTTCAGCGATTTGAGGCAGCTTTTTACCCCCCTCCCCCCCCCCCCCTTCCCTACCCTCCCCCCTTCCCCCTTCCGCGGCAGGAAACCGCGAGGCCGACCACTTTTGGTTTCCCGCTGGCTGCGCGAAATAAGAACTACCGGCATAGCAGGACGGCCGATACCGCGGCGAGAAGAAGAAGTTAACGCGAAGACCGGATTTTATAAAAGTAAAAAACAAAAATCTAAACGCACACGCATCCGCTACACACCTCGGCAAAGCCTACAACAGGCCGCCGTGTAATCTCCAGAGAACGGGAAAGGAAGGCGCAGGGAGAAGGAGAAATACGGGAAACTCGGGGTAAGATTCGCTCGAAAGGGGGGAGCGGGGAAGAAACAAAGCCGCGAGACACAAATCTGCCCGCGGGAGGCGGCAAAAAGGAGGCAGGAAGGAAGCCAATCTAAAGTGACAACAGCTCGCTGTCACACTGCGCGTCTCGCCCTGGGGGAGAATAAGGAGAAGACGAGGAGGAGGAGGAGGAGGAGGAGGCGTGCGAAGAAAAGGAAAAGCGAACCCCAGAGAGAACAAACCTCGGCGGCTGCGGGGAAAAGGCGTCTCGTTTCGCGCGGCTCAGCCGCTGCAACCAAGCCCGCAGCAGCGTTTCTGGCTGTATTTATCGCCGTTTCCTCTTCTTCGCTCCCCCTTCGTCTCTACAGTAGCGTTGTTGGTTACCGTTATACTTCTGCGTGACGCGCGAGCCTTCTCTTTTTTGAGTTTCATCGCGGAGGATACGAGGGGATGTTTACATGTCCGCAGCGTGACACTTCCTGCCAGGGGGGGCCTTCACGCCTTTTTTTTTTCTTTTTCCTAACGTTTTCTTTCCTCATCCTGCCTCAGCTCCGCCGTCAGCGCATAATCGTGTTACCCCAAAGCTAACGCTGCGGCCGTGGGGCCTGAAGGAGCAACGCCGTCGTTTGAACGGTTTAATGGGGCTGTCCTTTTCTCCGCCACCTCCTCCAGCTTTCTTTTTTGTCTGTTAGTTTTTGCATAACGGCGATGCGGGGGTAAATTGGAAGTTGCGCCTGTGGTTTCTTCGCCTGCCTGTGTAATGCACTGGAGTGCTTAGGCGCGTACTTCTAACACGTTCCCGCATCACGAAACACAGCGTTCCTTCTGCAGTGCTTTATTTCTTAGCACCGTCATCGCTGCTGCCGTTTCCGCTTGCAATAAATTGCGCGTTTTGATGGCCTCGAGTCGCTTATTGAAAGTATGAAGGGAACGGACTTAAGGGTAACCTGTAACTTCCGATAAACAAACGCGGACGGGGCTTTTAAGGACGCGCGGGATTTTTCATTTGCTGTCTCGGTCGCTCGCAATAAGACTCAAGGCTCCGATTCATTTTATTTTTTTTCGTTTCACCTTCTTCCGAAGCTGGCGTTCTGCTGAGTTGAGCCTCAGTAACGCCAAGTTTGTTCAGTGGCTTGTTATGAGGAAGATTATGAAAACAAGGGAACGAGTTTTTCCGCCGTTTTTGCTAGGCGACACACTTGTGTTTTTGTATCACATTAGCGACATACGCTTCGTTCGTACTCACACGTACTCAAATATTGATGCACGCAAAATAAAAAGTGCTGGATGGAGCGCGGGGGGGGGGGGGGGGGGGGGAGGCAGCAATTGGGGAATGGTGCAGTACATAGCGTAACATGCACAGTTGTTTCCGAACCGGTAGGGAGTCCGCAAATAACTTTTATCGAAACCCGAAGAGTCGATGCCAGTGGCGTAAACTTCACAGAGTCGAAACGACGTGTGTGTCGAAACGACGCGTCCAAGAACTGAACGGAAGGAAAGGTTGCGTCAGTGCAACGCTTTCGCGTTTTCCGCGTTGCGGTCACTGCTTCGCCTTCACGACATAAGCGGCTTACGCCAGCTTCTGTTTCTACCCCCCACCCTGTGACGTCCGTTCTTTGTTTGTGCCTTCCCTTGTCCGCTGTCCCGTTGTAGTATATCCCTCTCTGCAGGGAAACCGTAAAGAGGCAATGACAGAGTGGTCGTTTAGTTCCTTCCCCCCTCGACCGGCCGCGCGATTGGCGGGTGGGAGGCACCCCAGTTTATTGACCGACTCCTCGTGACAGGCGTGGCGACGAGAACGGGACAGCGGCCGTCAGTGTGACACGCGACCCGCGCGAGCAAACAAGCAGTGGCGCGCCACGGGCACGGCCCGCTATCGCTTTTTCTCGACGGCCGCTGTCTTGCTTCTGGTCGCCCGCCTCCGCCTGTACTTCCGCCTCGCTGATGTAAGAAGAGCCCTTCCAGCTGCACTTTCCATGAATACGGAAAGTGGTAAACATATGACACTAAAAGAAACAAACGAGTTGGGATTCGGATGCAAAGAAAAGCGCCTGGCGCGTTTACGTATTCACGTGCAAATACATTTATATGCATTTGCGTGCCCCTGTTTTGATATGTGAAGTAGCCACCTCATGCAGTGGCGTACGCTCAAAAAAGGTAAGTACTACACAGAATGACTGCCTATGCTAACAACCCCCCCCCCCCCCCTCATGCAGTACATAAATGGACCCACGGAGCCAGCTCGCACATCCAACGCTGCCCATATTGCGACGAGACGCGCAGCCATAACCTATATCATTTGATATGGCACAGTGCACACTTCAAGGCCAGACGCGAGCCACAATGGGACCTCAGTTCCTCACCCGCAGATGAAGAAGCGCATTTTCAACGCGTTCGAGAGGACCCCTCAGCGCCAGAGAAAATTATTGAATACTCACTGACCAGTGGTCTCGACAAGTTGGTGTGATAACCCGGACATACACCTATAAAATAGTCGCACCTATCTCTCCACGAAATCTGCGAACTATATCTTCACGGAACCACAGACTTTAAAATGCTATCCACCATTTCAAGGGATTGAACCTTAAACAGTGATTTTTTTTTTCTAGTTTATTCCCTCCCTTCCTCCGTGACCCTCTCCTTCCCCAACAGGGCATTCATGCCCCCTCTGACAATAAAGGTACTATTCCTCCTCCTCCTCCTCCTCCTCCTCGAGGCCTTCCAGATTAGCGCCAACAAGCCTACAAATGGGACAACCCCATCCCCTAGAAACTAGTCTGGATGATCCCACTCTGACGACGTGGCAGCCCCTCCAGCCCGTCAAAACAGCAACGTCGCACATCCACTAGCCCTGTCGACATGCACCCGTCCGTCGTGCTGTCGAATTGCTTTATACTTTACCGCAACTTTCACGCCGCAGAATGGTATCGGGTGCGCCGGCTTTCCACACGTTTCATCCAATAGCGTTAAGCCAACCCTACGATTAGATGAAGCGAAAGGCTCCCTTTTCCAATCAAGAGCTCAAAGGAGCGACGAACACCTCGTTGCAGAGACCGCCGTCGTTTTTTCATACCCGTACTGCCCATCCACTCGAAGCGACACGAAGCACGTTTCGCAAGAAGAGACTACCGCAAGTGCTCGCATAAGAGGCGGCGCGCATTGCACAACGCGCCCGCGTGTTTCCGCGATTTCGCCAGCCGAATGTCGCAAGCCCCCCGCGGAGCCAGCTGACGGACGCGCGATTCGGCGCGTGCACCCATCCACGGCTTCGATTGCAGCGGGCCTCTTCCTCCATCAGCGTCGTCGGAGAAAGCGGCCCACTTCGTCTCCATTAGGCGCGATCCCTGCGGTGTGTCCCCAGATTGCGCCGCCTGCAACCGACGCCCCGGCGACAGCACCACCGTTGATTCCATCTGACGAGCGTGGGCAGGTTTGGGCGCCGCTTGATATCCGCCGCTACGCCCACCGACACGGGATTACTCTGCAGCAGCGAAGCATGAGCCTAGAGCAGGGGATAATGCGTGGCCGGTCTGTTCAGAACGGCGTAGGTATATTCAAGCAGTCTAGCGGGATTCCGTTCGTTGTAAGCAGGCTTGGTGAAGTCATTATTTAACCCCCCCCCTGTGACACCCGATATGCGCGCGGCGCTTTACGTATGCAGCCCTGCACGAAGCATTGAGAAAGCCATACAGAAGTTTATTGTATACATATGGTATCTAAATCATTGTTCCTCCCGTTTCTTCCCGCTTCCACACTATTTCTACGCGCTCTTTATGAGTTTCTCTCTCTCTCTCTCTCTCTCTATATATATATATATATATATATATATATATATATATATATATATATATATATATATATATATATACACACACACACACACGCCCGCGCGCACGTCTCATTGAGTACTAAGTAACGGTTGGGCGCAGATTCGGCGCTC